>NW_023501187.1:0-25041 GCF_014066305.1 Letharia columbiana | reverse complement strand
TCGTTTGTGGTCCGAGCAGGCATCTTTGCCTCGAAGAATGGTGCTGTGTTGGGCCTGTTGCCTCTCCTTGTTGACTCCACGTGGTCGGTGCTCAGCCGACGATGGGGATACAAACCTCCCGGTAAGCGTGAGTTTGGGTTTACTCGACCAAACAGCGAGGCTAATGTGGAGCGTCGGAGAGTATTTTAGCCGCCTAGTCCCTTTGTAGGGAATTCGAACGTGTGTACTGCTCCCACTTTCGATCCTGAATAATGTAAAAAGTGGGCAAAGGGTTTCTTTGCGTCGTTCTCCAAAGCAGATACCCATTTCTGCTTTTCTTTGCGTCTCACCTCTGCCAATTTGACCAACCGCGACGATTCATTCCAGCTTGCGGATATGGAGGGGGAGCTCAGTGATGATCGAAAGCAGCTTGGATTCTAGGGTGCGGAGAACGGGGGTCCTTTCGTTGGGTAATGGAGAGGTAAGTCGGGTTTATGAAGTCAAATGGCTATATCTTTGGCGGATGGAATCGCTATGACCAATCATTGTGGTCCTCGGATCGTATGGGAACGTTTGGACTTCTCATCTGTCTTGAATAAGCACTCACTTCTTCATTGCTGGTCATGCTCTGTGGATGATTGCGAAGAAGAGATTCGGGCAGGGGAGCAGTACTCCATTTTTCTTGGGGTTGCTTTTGTATCATGAAAAAGGGGTACCGTACTCGGCTTTTGAATTCGAGAATCGAGGTGATATGTTGCTTGCGTCGGCCAAGACTCCGCCAGAATCTTCAAGTGTGTGTCGGAAAATGACAGCTTAAGATTTGGCGCCGTACGAAGGGTCTGGAAGTGTCTATGGGAAAAGAGCCATAAGTCAACCATGAAAATCACCCTTCAATTCGCTACTTTTTTGCTTTCCCCTCAAACAACAAAACAGCCTCTTTCCCAACCTCTCCCTGCATCCGCCTTTCATGCGCTCCCTCAACCTCCCCAACAGCCTTCCTGATCTTCTCCAACACCTTCGTCGCCTCCTCCGGATCCGCCTGCCTCCTCCTCGTCCACCCTTTCCTTTTACTCCCAAAAACAATTTCCACCTTCCACCCTTTCTCCAGAAACTCCTTCAACCGCACCATCCGATGTCCCAAATCGTTATCGCTGACCGTCCAGCGAACCTCCAGCTGCTTCGACTGCATATTCACCTTGCTCGCTCGCCGCTTCGCCTCTTCCGCCTCGCGCGCGGCTTTTTTGTCGTACAGTCTGCAAATGGGCCACGGGCGCTCTTCACTCGGCGGCGCGACCTCTTGCACGAACTGTGTCGGATGGCCCTTTTCGTCTCGCTCGCGCGCACCGAGGACTTGGGATAGGACGCGGGGTTCTGAGAGGCGGTCCTCTCCGGATCCGACCATGTAGACTTTATAGGCATTGATCTCTTCGTCTCGTGGGCGCCCCTCCAGGCCGTCTTTGGGTCCGAATTTCTTACCGTTCGGTACGGGCTTGGGCCCGTACTTTGGCATCTGCACCATGTGTCCGTCGGTGGATGCATTGCGGGGATGTTGAGGGCGGAGACGGGAGGGGCGTGGGCAGGAGAGGCATCGTGGGCGAGGGTTGGCGCGTTGAAGGATGGGTCGGGTGCTGTACGTCCTTGATATTTCGTTTCGAGGTGGTAGGAACACTCGCCGTAGAGCTTCTGAAGTATTTATGAGATGGTTTGATGGTCTCATAGCCCAGGTGCTTTTATGTTCCAATAGACTCTGTTATGGAGTTTCAAAAGCTCGATTACTTTGCTTGGATCGCGCTACTCGTACTAAAATTCGCCGCGTTTTCTACACTAATCTGAAGGTCGCGAAACGTTATTAATCCTAGTAAAACACCGTTTGAATGAAAGCCTTCGTGTATTATTACACACGAGTTTAGGCCCATGAATTAAATTCATAACCTATTTTTTTGATCAGGGCTGTCCAGTAAATTTGGTAAGCGAGATCTTTGATAAGCGATCTTTGATAAGCGATATTTGAATTCCTTACCCGAGGGGTCCGACTACTGACTCTACCACCTGTATCAAGTGGTCCGTCTGACTTTGGATTGATCCTTGCGGCGGTCTCAATTCTGCCGTAATTCTGTCCCGAATCCTACCCCAAGGGGCCGATTTCCATAGGTATCGAGTCGGCTGGACCGGCTGCGGTGCTTCAATGTCGAATTGAGACGCAATCGCCCTGTGATCGGAACCATGTTCTATATCGTATACTTGGCAGCGAATCGTTCCTTCGGCAAGGGCCGGAGATGCCAGCGTCAGGTCAATTGTCGTCTGATACGGCCCCTGTTGGAACGTTGGGGTGCCTCTTGGTAAGAGGCTCTGAAGATTGTAGTTCGACATTAGATCGAGGATCGGTTCGGCTTCCCCTTGGCGGGTTTCCGATAACGACTCGCCCCCCCATAGGTGATCGTGTCTATTGAAATCGCCTAGGAGTAAAATGCCCATTTCGTCGAGCTGCTATCGCTCAGCTGGCCGCCTCAGGCCACAACAAGCTTGCGTCCGGCGCAGCCGCTATCTATCGCGATCTGGTGAGACTCTACCGGTGCTTTGATGCCTACAACACCGTTGTCTCAATCCTGCTTGCCACGGACCAACCTGCATATTCGCCTGGATGGTCCTGTATTGTAGGATTCTCTCAGTACCCCACCAATGACGCAGCTTATGAAAGCGTCGCCCGGTATCCGACTTTCCCTAGGTGACGTCTACCAGGAGCCTCCCACACGAATGACGTGTTCGTACGAATCATCCTATTATTTGGACCCAATCCAATACCTCAGGACCTCTTTGGACTTCCTTAGAAGTTCTTTTCCGTCTCCTTTAGCTTTAGGATCTCCTTGCTGGCTGATACTATACTTGGCATTACTTCCTTACAGGTTCTAAAGAAAGGGTTGCTCATCCCAACTGACATAGCCGAGTCATCCAGCGACCGGAAAGGTCTCCAAATCCTGTTCGGGCCCTCTCTCGTATGGATCTTTGATCTTGTGATACCACTGGAAACCTTCCCAGATGCTAGCCTGAGCATAATTCCGTATATGAGCTAAGCTCAGCCCAGTGATCATGCCGTTGACTATGACTCTGCCCTCTGTAGAGAAAGAAGCAAATCATAGCTTAAGCAATATTCTTTTAAAGATGTCTCCATCGATGTCTGAATCCGAATCATCACGGTGCAGAAAAAAAATGATGATAATCCTCACCGACTTCGATATACCTGAAGGCAGCGATGTGGTCAAAGAATTTCGTGCGCGTTGGGAGGTCTGTCCAATAGTAAACGCTATGCCTGTTGGTTCAAAACTGATATACGGCGTATGCTAACTATTTGTTCATCCCATTTAAAGCGTTTCGCCAGACAAGGCAGTCCAGATCCTCGTGATCTGAGAGGGGTAAGTTTCGCCGAGGTGATGTCGAGACTGTTGCTGATCTGCTCCCTTCGGCAGAGATTCCATCGATTCAGACATATCACCCTCTCCTCTTCGACGCCTATCTCAACAATGACGACTCCTCGCTCGCTAAGGACATAACACTCTCGGTGGTCGGGCCATTGACGCTACCAGGCAAGACCTCGAATTTGGCAACGGAGAGTATGATGCGAATTACAAGAGGCCTGTCTTTGTGAAAGTGAGTAAGGCAACGGCGACAGACAGCTCTTTCCGGCTATTTGGAGATGAGCTAAAGAAACGCCAGAGGATCTACAATGCGGTCCTCTTCGTTGTATCCCACCGCGCCATTTTTAAATACCGCGCTCGCAAGACTATAAAGGCGGCCTACGAGCAGAGATTCTATGTGTCGGAGAAGCAGAAGGCCAACTTGAAAGGGTAATCTAAGCCGGGTACGGATTCTGCATAGTAATATCGCGATGTGACTACTACTTTGAACTGCTGGAAGACTACTAAACATTAGTGGATTACTAGGGCTAAACGCAGGTGGAGAAACTTAGACCATCCGGACTCGGATCATAAGGAACGTGTTTCCTAATACTTCTTTCCCGGCTTTTTCTTCGCCGCTGATTGTGGTGTGGAGTCAAGGATCCTCTGGACTAGGATGCGGCATGGAACTATGTATATTGGCTTAGCACCCGGATTTTGGACCGTTGCTCGAGTGCACCTGTACAACTACAACCTTGTCTGTGCGGTCCTTTCGTTCTTTGTCAACCCCAAATTGGATCCCGGGACCGCCGCTGCCACTTTTTCTACCGCTTTCTGAAGTAGAGTTTTATCGATGGACTCGATCTGGCGTTTCCAGCCATTGCCCTGTTCGGAGTGGACGAGAACGATCGGCCTCTCTGGTCGGCTCATGCAACATCAGACCCAAGCAAGCAACAAGTAAGTTCTATCCTTGATATATTCAGACTTTCCTGCGTGGCTTTCTGACAAGATTTAGCCCGCTCGCAACACGAACCGTACGGACATCATATCTGGGCCATAGTTGTCTTGGAGCTGACACAATTGCCTTTTCAAGCTCCAATTGGCAGTATCAATACAATGTTGGGCGGTATTGTCAGGGAGGCGTTGTCTGTGGCAGCGAGGGTTGTCATGGGTTTGATTTCGGCTATTTCTGTCGTATTCGGAGGGGCGTTTTGCCGTACACGCCAAACAACTTAAAGCATAGATCTAGAACATTCAGTCATTTACATACTGTGTCTTTATCGTCCAGATGCGGCAGGGGACCAATTGATAGGGCAGTTACGCCATTTCCGACTTCAGTGGAGTGTAGGTAGGGGTGCTTTAGAGCCTCTGCAGCGGTCGGTCTTTTGGTGTGGTCCACGATGAGGAGAGAAACGATGAAGTCCAGGAGCCCCGGATCCACCTTGGGGCCAGATAGAGATTCAAGCTCCTGACGTAGAGTGCTCACGTCAATATAAGGTACTGGCCCATCGATTTCAGGATGTATATATGTGCCCATAGATAATTCACCAGCCATACGGAATTCCGACTCGTACTCCGGGTTTTGGACAGGTGGACCCAGTGGGCCAATTAGTCGGTCGATCTTGGCAATGCACCAGGATTCGGTAAGATCTTCAACGACTTTATCACTAATACCGAAGATGGCCTTATGCCCCAGCCAGTGCGCGAGCTGGTCCGTTAGCTGGGTTCTGAGGTAGAGGGTGCGACTACAAACCGTGACGCCAAGTGACCATATATCAGACGACGGCCAGCAACCCAAGCCTCGCCATACCTCCGGCGCCCTACACCCAATAGGTTGTATGCGATATTTGTTGAAGCCCTCCCGCATCACTGAGATCGTCAGAGAAAAATAGATATGGTTTATCCAAGTCACGTACGGTTTCCAAGATCTCCCAACTTCACCACCGGAGAAGCGCTGTCAATATTTGACAGAAAGATATTGTTCGGATTGACATCTGATCTTGTTAACACCACCGAAGTGACCTCAAGAACAGAGAGAGCTAACCGGTATGCATCGCATTTGCAGATGCGAAAATATCGAGTGCTTCCAAAACCGAACGGGCAATCATCTTGGGAAGGACAGATTTTTCGCGGTATGGCTCTGCGCGCAGGTTCCACAAAACATGCTCCATCCATTCGAAAACCAAACATGGCGGGTCCTCGGAGGTCTTGTCAAAGCCAGCACGACCGCGCCCCTCAACCATATCCCATTGTCCGACAACATCATGAAGCTTTCTTATGAAGGGGTTGGTCTTGACAGGACCGGGCCCCTCGTGTATCTCATACTCGCGGACAAGAGCCATTCTTTCCATTGCAGGCGATCGCTGACCTGGAGTTTTTGGGATGGATTCTTGCGGGGTGGGGGGAGGGGCGCTTTTGATCATGAAACTATAATCTATGAGTTGTGGGCTGGTACGGACAGCGGGGAAATTGAGACTTGCAATCTAGGTTCGGCATCAGGGACGTGTACAGACTGTGCTTTGAAGATTGTGTTGGACCTCAAGGGCTCAAGCAATCTGTAGGCGCCCTTTGCCCCTTTGAGGACACGGTTAGATCGGAGTGACATCTTGTGACAATGCCTGCTTCCCGATCATATCATAAAAAGTGAAGCTCCAATGTTGTACACCTGGTAGGCCATGCGCAGGTCAAATCAGCCTAGCCTATGACTTGTATTAGCCATTGTCATAGGGCTGAACCTCGCAATAGGGCTGAAACCTCTTATGCCTTCGTCGCACCTGCCATGGCTCACCGCCACGTCCGCACACGCCGGCTTCTCGAACAACCTCGACTCTTCCGTCCCCGCAATCGAAAAGACCTGTTGAGGTACGTCGTGGCAAAGAACATTGCCCCAGCAGCCTCATCAGAGCGAATACAGCAACCTTGCGATGGCGACCCCTACCCCAGTGTGATGGAAGAGCTGCGAAGTCACTTCTCGAAATCGGGAATATTGACCAATATCGGCATCGTTGATGTACCGCGCAGATGGCACCCAAACTACAGTGTTACGCAGACACCAAAAATCGACAGGGATTCTCAAATTGGCAAAAACTGGGGGAATTTTTTTTTTCATCACGGATCTATAAGCCAGCCACTGATGACCAGAAGGGCACCGGCCGTCTGAAAGACAAAGTGGAGTTTGGGAGATAGAAATATCGTTGGGAAGACCGGGACTTTCAGGTGTACGTTGCGGACTATTGGGAGACTGAATATTCTCAGGTGAAAAATCACTACATGCTATATCCACGAAGCCAAGGGGATGTTATAAATGGGCGGTCCCAGACCGTGGACAACCTTATCACTGCCGCCACCCAGCGTCTGTCCGAGATCAAAGAAGAGATATGGGTGTATGATCGAGGGTATTGGAGCAAAAACCACAAGCTCTGGAAGAACGTGCAAGGTTGCAAGTGGAAAACGTGATCCTCAATCATGAGATGAAGCTTCAACTCATCAGCGATATTCAAGGCTTTTAAAGAGGACTTCTGCAAACTGAAAAGTCCCTGCAAAAGAATTTAACCCCGGAACAAATTAAACCGCAAAAAGCAATATCGACGTGGACATTTTACGAAGAAGAGTATCAACCCAACTCAAATTTGGCACGAATTGACGATATAAATTAGTGGGGGTGCGACCAAGAGCGTATTAAAAAATATTACCATAATTAGAAAACAGAGATAGAGACAAAATTTTGAAGTGAAAATTTGTCTAAAGAGAGGCGGAAAGGGGGAAAGGAAACTTAATAGCAAACTAGGCGGACGGGAAAGCGGAAATTACTTTAGATTGAGAGGACTACAAGTCGTTCGCAGTGCCCTGGAAGGTAAGTGAGTACCGAGTTCCGTTGGCCCCATTTGTCCTGCTGCCTTCAAAGCCATTGGCCCAAGGTGCTCTGGCCCAGTTTCTTGCTGCTCGTTTTGGATCCGTTAAGTTGATGATTGCAGCGTGGGGTCAGTCTTCATGGCCTGCCCGGAAACGGAAAAACAATCTCCATCGAGGCTCTGATGCGCTCTCTCGCTTCCCGGTCAACGCCCATCCCAAACCCAATAGCGCACACTACACACGATCAGCCCCGAGCATGTTGTGTCATTCCAAAAAAGATTCAAAGGCGCCTTTCTGAGGCGGGGTCTGTAGCGGTATGGTGGGTTTGGGACATTTTTCAGCGTTCTAGCCCGTCGATGGTTGTACGGACAGGAATCTGATTCGCTCTTATCATGCCTTTCATTTATCACGTACACTGAGATTCCGATTTCGAGGTAGCAATCGCTTTCATCCAGATGATGGGAGTGTGCTGGTCGCCTGTCTCTAAAAGCGATTGGACTTCAAAAGCACGTGAAAGAAGAATAGGCCGCCTGCACAATGCATCTTGCAGTTCTTCCAATTAATCATGAAACACTCTCTAATTCTAGACGGCAAGATCATCATGCAGCGCTGCTGCACACAGTCTTGTTGGTCGCTTGAAAACGACCGTTGTAGAATTTGATTGATCCTCCTCAATATACAGTAATAAGACATCTTTGCAAGCCTTCGGAATTGATTATCTCCGGATCCGTCGGTCTCACCGTCTCGATGTTGGTGACGCCCGAGTCAGGTTCAGCTCTAAGACTGGTTTAGGGACGACTCCTGCTGTATTGAACGAGCCGCTGTATTAGCACAAGCTCAGAGATATGCCTCTGTGCCACCTGTGGACCTCATTATTCGCCGTGAACTTCTCTTTCCTTCCTTTCTTCGCAGCCTTATACAACGCGTGCGGCCTCTTGAATATTTGGTGCTTCGTAGTCGTCGGTGTCATGGCCCTAGCTGCTTGTAAATATATCATTCTGGTATTCATGGTCTGGCCAACTTTTCGTCCAGCTTTTTGAGTAGTTGTTTGAGACTTCAAGCTCTGCATACCTCCAGCACCGCCTTCGGTCTTGCAGAGACATGATGTCCTACATCCGTCATATCTCATCACGAAAAAATCTACCTTGACATGACGGCCTACATCGATATCTTGACTGGCCTCATTATCTTACCAATACCCACCGCCTTGCTTTGGCGCGTCAAAAACAACCTCCGGCGCAAAACGGTTATAGGGACCGTGTTAAGTCGTTCTATCTCTATGATCGCTATCGCCATCATCCGCGTGGCGCTTACGCATCTCGGAAACAACGTCACGGACTCCGTCTGGATATTGCTCTGGCACTACCATGGAAGCTGCAGCGGCAGTCTTCTTATTCTCCTTGACTGTCGCCCGCTCGCTTTTTGGTCAAACGAAGAACGAGGAAACCTCGAGGAAGTCGCCGCTGTCACAGCGTGTACACCAATATGGAGACTCTGAGTAAGAGTGGCGGTAATGGTATGAAGTAGAGGTCGAACATATAGTGTAAATACGGAAGGCTTCGGTCAGGTACGATCTTCAAAACTGGCTTCTGAAACATTCCTGTGATGACTGTCTTTTTTTGTCTTCTGACGCGCTAGAAATATGTTACTAGAACGTGTACTTAAATTTACTACTCTGGTAAATCATCATTAGGTACCTTAAGGTAGAAAGACATTTTCAAGATCTCAAAATTACAGGGTTTAATAATAATAACATCTGCGTTAGTTGACTGCTGTATTTTTGCCAGGTTTCGTCAGTAATTTTTCTCCGGCTGGACGTGTAATCTACGGTAATATTAGACTTTTCCGCGAGGCGCTAAATGTTTTTTGGTGACGATCTCTCGGATCCAAAAGTTTCGGAGTAGTGCTACCGTCAACGCCTCTTCGACCATTCTACTTCTTATCATCCTGCTCCGGTGTAAGTGCGAGGTGACTCAAGATGGTGGTCATCACCCGCTCATTGGTACCGATACTACGGGCGAGCCGACTTGCTGTACGGCAGCAAAAGGGCGTCAACCCTGTACAGCAAGTCTTCGGGAGAGATACAAATGGAATACGGGGGCTTGCTACGGCCTTTGAGCGGTCGAAACCCCATGTCAACATCGGTACGGGACTAGCGGTGTATGCAATGGACAATTGAAGCTGATTCGAACAGGCACCATTGGTCACGTCGACCACGGCAAGGTACGCGCATTGCCAGATCGGAGTGCGCAGAACCAGTGCTGATGCTTGATTTAGACCACCTTGACCGCTGCTATCACGAAACGACAGGCTGAGAAAGGCATGGCCAACTTCCTTGAATATGGCGCAATTGATAAGGCACCCGAAGAGCGGAAGCGTGGTATCACCATCTCCTCAGCACATATCGAGTACAGCACGGAGGCACGGCATTACTCCCACGTCGACTGCCCCGGCCACGCAGATTACGTCAAGAACATGATTACGGGTGCTTCAAGTATGGACGGAGCTGTTATCGTGGTGGCTGCTTCTGATGGGCAAATGTGGGTGGCGTACGGGACATTTGGATCGTGAGCAGAGGTTGACCGGATACAGGCCGCAGACAAGAGAACATCTCCTCCTCGCGCGACAAGTCGGAGTCCAAAAAATTGTGGTGTTCGTCAACAAGGTCGATGCGATAGAAGACAAAGAGATGTTAGAGCTTGTGGAAATGGAGATGAGGGAATTACTGACGACCTACGGTTTCGAAGGAGACACTACGCCTATCATTCTTGGTTCCGCTTTGTGTGCGCTCGACGGTCGACAACCCGAGATAGGGGTGCAAAAGATCGATGAGCTGCTGAACGCGGTGGATACGTGGATCCCAACACCACAGCGTGAGACCGAAAAACCCTTCCTCATGTCCGTTGAAGACGTGTTTTCCATTCCAGGCCGTGGTACTGTGGCCACGGGACGAGTGGAGCGTGGTATCTTGAAGAAGGATTCCGAGGTCGAGCTCGTAGGCAAAGGCGAGCATCCCATCAAGACCAAAGTCACGGATATCGAGACCTTCAAGAAGTCCTGCGACGAGTCGAGAGCTGGCGACAACTCTGGACTTTTGCTTCGCGGTGTTAAGCGAGAAGACGTGAAGCGAGGCATGATCATTGCTAAACCAGGTTCTGCGAAAGCGCACAAACAATTCTTGTGCTCAATGTACGTCCTCACAAAGGAGGAGGGCGGCCGCCACACTGGGTTTTCGGATAACTACCGGCCACAGATTTTCATGAGAACTGCTGGTATATTTCCTTGGCTCGCATGGATTGCATGCACTCGTACTGACTCATCACGCAGATGAAGCCGCCGCTCTACACTGGCCAGCGGACGTCGAAGATCGCTCCAAGATGGTTATGCCGGGAGACAACGTCGAGATGACGTGTGATATCTACAACCCAATCGCCCTCGAGAGTGGACAGAGGTTCAACATACGGGAGGGTGGACGTACGGTAAGCTACTCTTCGAATTCCTTTTCCATAGAGAGCATTTGGAATCGCTAGCCATGATCCGGGAGTAACATACTGCTGATGCTTTTCATATGTGACTTGAAAATTGTCTTGGAGAGGCAACGCTGACTCTAAGTACTCGGTAGGTCGCCACCGGCCTGGTCACACGAGTCATCAAATAATTCATCATACATCGCCCGACGGATACCGCCGCGGTTGCGGTGATTGCGGGTGTTCCTTGGGGGACCGCTGGTGTACATAAGGTCAATCGCTTCACAAAGTTCATTAGGGAAGCTGGTGTTCGGCGGATCCCCATGGGTACGATGCCGAGAGCGAGCAAGC
The DNA here is from genome assembly GCF_014066305.1 of Letharia columbiana. Lineage (NCBI taxonomy): Eukaryota > Fungi > Ascomycota > Lecanoromycetes > Lecanorales > Parmeliaceae > Letharia > Letharia columbiana. The sequence goes on along the minus strand of NW_023501187.1, from coordinate 14,000 downwards.
AATCTTCCAGCCTTCTGTAGCTTCTTGTACAAAAGTCTCTTGTCCGGCTAGCTTGCCTTCTTAGCGAGAACCCACTCTACACTGGCGTTGGTAGCATCTCGTTGTTTGTAGCATAGCAAATGAAGCACCCTAGGCGAAAGAAGATTGAGCATGAGCACCTCAAAATCTAGCCCGCAATGCCCTACAATTGTAAAGAGAAAATGTATGCTTCACATCTAAAAGTACAATAGGTGTAGTCTGAGTCATGCCCCGCAAGCGAGATTTTCTTCTCGACCGCAACACTTAACACCATCCCCGAATCGATATGGACCATCCCATGAATCGATCTTCTTCATATCCTTAAAGGCACGAACATGTCAGGCAATCCTCAAGATGCCTGTCGTAAGTCCAGAAAAGCTCATCGGGCTTCAGCGCAATGCCGATGAAGTCAGAAATGTATGCATTCCAATGTCCACATTCATTTCATGAGCTGATATAAAATTAGATCTGTATACTCGCCCATGTCGTAAGTAGTTGGTTCGATATGCCTTCAAGGACATATTCTGATCCAAGTTTTAGGACCATGGCAAAACCTCCCTCACCGACGCCCTCATCGCCACCAATGGCATCATCTCCCCTAAACTCGCCGGCAAAATCCGCTATTTAGATTCCCGCCCTGATGAACAGCTCCGCGGCATCACAATGGAATCATCAGCCATCTCTCTCTACTTCTCTTTACTCCGTCGCTCAGCGCCGGAAGCTTCTCCTGTGCAGAAAGAGTATCTAATCAATCTAATCGATTCACCCGGCCATATCGACTTCAGTAGCGAAGTCAGCACGGCGAGCCGATTATGCGACGGAGCGCTCGTGCTTGTTGATGCGGTAGAGGGTGTTTGTAGCCAGACTGTCACGGTGCTGCGGCAGACGTGGACGGAGCATTTGAAGCCGCTTTTGGTTATCAATAAGGTTGATAGGCTGATTACAGAACTCAAGATGAGTCCTGGGGAGGCATTTACGCATCTGAGTAAGCTACTAGAGCAAGTGAATGCGGTGATTGGGAGTTTTTTTCAGGGTGAGAGGATGGAAGAGGATCTGCAGTGGAGGGAGAGGGTTGAGCAACGGGTCGCTGCTGCGGCAGCGAAAGAGGTCGAGAGGGCGGAGAGGAAGGCTACAAAGGGGTCTGTGACTGAAGACTCGGAAAGTGTTGCTACGAGTGGTACTACTGGTGAGTTTGAGGAGAAAGATGATGAGGATCTCTACTTTGCTCCGGAGAAGAACAATGTCATTTTCAGCAGTGCTGTCGATGGGTGGGCTTTTACCGTCCGGCAGTTTGCTTCGCTCTATGAGAAGAAATTGGGCATCAAGCGCTCCATTTTAGAAAAAGTTCTCTGGGGAGATTTCTATCTGGAACCCAAGACGAAGAGAGTATTGGGCTCTAAGCACCTGAAAGGTAGAGCGCTGAAGCCGATGTTCGTGCAACTGGTTCTTGATAACATCTGGGCTGTTTATGAAGCCACTACAGGTGGAAGCAAAGGCAAAGGAGATCCGGCAACGGTTGAGAAAATCACAAAGTCGCTCTCTCTCATAATACCGCCGCACGTACTACGTTCGAGGGATCCCAGAGCTATTATGACTACAGTCTTTTCCGCATGGCTGCCTTTATCGACTGCTGTCCTAGTGTCAGTCATCGAGCATCTCCCTGCTCCGCCAGCGGCGCAAGGGAGCCGTCTCCCTGCACTGATTGACGCGTCACCCGGAGCAAAACATGTTGATCCAATGATTCGGGAAGCAATGGTCAATATAAAATCGAGCGAAGATGACCCAGTGGTAGCCTACGTCAGCAAGATGGTAGCAGTGCCTGCAAGCGAAATGCCGCAGAACAAGCGAAAAGGAGGTGGTGCCATGACAGGCGAGGAGGCAAGAGACCTAGCTCGAAAAAAGCGAGCAGAGTTTGAGAAGGCCCAGGCAGCTGTGAACGGAGAAGCCGATCTCAACGGAATGACGCAAGCCCTTGATGAGTCAAATCTGACCGACGCCAATGGTGACAATGCGATAGGCGAAGTGAAAGAAGACCCAGAATATTTGATTGGCTTTGCAAGGCTGTACTCAGGAACCCTTTCTGTTGGTGACTCCGTCTATGTTCTCCCACCCAAATTCTCACCAGCCTATCCGCATAATGCGCCTGAGCCTCAGAAGGTCATAGTCACTGGCTTATACCTACTTATGGGCCGAGGACTCGAAGCATTGACCTCTGTACCCGCGGGTGTTGTCTTCGGCATAGGCGGTCTTGAAGGTCATGTCTTGAAATCCGGTACCCTCTGCAGCCAGCTCGAGGGCGCTGTGAATCTTGCTGGCGTCAATATGGGAAGCCAGCCAATCGTTCGCGTTGCGCTTGAGCCGGTCAATCCTGCTGATCTGGAGAAGATGATTAGGGGGATGAAGTTGCTTGAGCAAAGTGACCCTTGCGCGCAGTACGAGGTGCTGGAGAGTGGCGAGCATGTGATAGTGACAGCTGGGGAGTTGCACCTTGAACGATGTCTAAAGGATTTGAGAGAGAGATTTGCGAAATGTGAGATCCAGGCTGGAGAGCCCATTGTGCCATACCGAGAGACAATTGTGAGTGCTACTGAGATGTCACCACCCAAGAACAAAGACCTCCCACGAGGGACCGTTATTGGTGTCACGACTTCAAAGCAAGTTACGGTGCGTTTGAGAGTCAGACCCCTGCCGGATGCCGTGACAGAGTTCTTGCTGAAGAATGCTGGAGCAATACGGCGACTTTATTCTGAAAGGAAAGAGCAAGAAGAGGGCAAGAAAAGAATGACGGCAGAAGGGGAAAACGTAGAAGAGCAAGCTGAAGCCGACGAGATACCGGTGGCCGCCACTGGGATGCTGTCTCTATTGGACTTCAGAGAAGAGCTTCGATCTGTCTTCGCTGAGGCAAAAGGCCAGGAGCACATCTGGGCTGATGTAGTCGAGAAGATCGCAGCGTTTGGTCCGCGACGAACAGGGCCGAATCTGCTCATCGATGCTACCCAAGACGGGACATGCCAAAGATTGTCAGAAAACTCCTTCAGAATACCGCTCCAGCACAAAACTGACATTCAACAGTCTCCAAGAAACCCACGAAACCCCCGTGACCGACCTCGGAGCCAACAACGACGCCAACAGTAGACCGAACCCCGACACCCTCACCCCGCGAGACTTTTCCGACAAGATATCCTACGCATTCCAACTATCCACAGCCCAAGGCCCCATGTGCCACGAACCGATGCAAGGTGTCGCCGTCTTCCTCGAATCCGTCACCGTTTCCGCCCCCTCAGACGACGAATCCTCCGCGCGCGAGAAGCTCGGCCGCCTGACAGGCGAAACGATCAAAACCGTCCGCGACGCCATCCGCCAGGGCTTCATGGACTGGAGTCCCCGCCTCATGCTCGCCATGTACAGCTGCGAAATCCAAGCCTCGACCGAGGTCCTCGGCCGCGTCTACACGGTCCTTTCCCGGCGCCGCGGCCGCATCCTCACCGAGTCCCTCAAGGAAGGCACGCCCTTCTACCTCATCTCCTCGCTCCTGCCCGCCGCCGAGTCCTTCGGCTTCGGCGACGAGGTCCGCAAGCGCACGTCCGGCGCCGCGCAGCCGCAGCTCGTGTTCTCGGGCTTCGAGCTGCTGGACGAGGATCCGTTCTGGGTGCCGCAGACGGAGGAGGAGCTCGAGGATTTCGGCGAGAAGGGGGACCGCGAGCGGGTTAGCAGGCGGTATGTGGACGGGGTGAGGGGGAGGAAGGGGTTGGTGGTTATGGGGCGGAAGTTGGTGGGGGATGCGGAGAAGCAGAAGACGTTGAAGAGGTAGGGAGGGTTGGGTTCGTTGGATAAGACGGATGATTCGCAGTGTCACGAAATCCAGGTTGGAATTAGTTGGAGATCGCTTAGGAATTCTATCAATGTTTGCAGCATAACTATAACAACTATATGAAATTGGAAAACGCCCTCTCTCCCTTCCTCTTCTTCACGGAAGCGGTTCCTGAACCATCCACTGAAAACCAGGCCGAGTCAGAAGCAAGATCCCACGCCCAAAACAATTCATATCATTATCATTATTCCAACATCAGCCCTCCAACAACATCTCCCGACGCTACACATCTAACTAATGGAATATTAGACGCGCGCGATGGAGCTCTATTTTTTCTCGCGTTAGTTGTCGATATCCACGATCGTCCTAATGCCCCAAAGTACCAACCCTATCCCCAACGAACAGGCAAGCAAAAAGTCCCAAATGCTGCCTCCGTCCAACTTGCTGACCGTTTCCCTCTCAACGGCAACGGATTTCCGATCCTTCTATTTAGCATCCCCGAGCCGAAGGAGCTCGATGTTCCACGCATATCCTACCAGATTCTGCCGCGTGCTGCAAATATGTGCGTTGAACTGTGTAATACTGACAACTTCATACCGACACACGTGTAACCCATCGGCCCGCCCCGGGCCATTCCCGAGGCTTCGTTTGTAATTCGTCGTTACTTCGTACACAACTCCCACTCCACCTACCGCTCGTCCAAATTGCCATAATCGCTCGGCCTCCTCATCCAAACCTCCACGTCGACGCCACTCTTCTCGAACAACTCATCCAGATGCGTCGGTAGTACCCACCGGAACGGCACGTGTGCGAAACCTTGGGGGTGTTTCCAACGTTCGTTCAGTGTCACTTTTCTCAGCTTGGGAAGAGAGTCCGCGGCGTGCTCGGCGAGCTCCTGCAGCCATGCGTACTTCGTTTTCTCCTTTGCTAGATGCTGCTGGGGCTGAGTTTCATCGAAAGTGGGTGTTAGTTGTTGTTGTTCTTCTTCTTCTTCTTCTCCTTCGCTGCCGAGGATTCTGGAATCGAAGCCGAAGTCGAGCTAGGAATTGTGACCGTGTTGGCATACATATCCTTCGGCAAGGGAAAGACTATTGAGACAAGTAAACGCAATACTTACCTCCAAAACCTCCAAAGAAGACGGCAAAAGCCCATAAAACCCCTTACGCTCTCGACGCGGTCCATTCACACCAAAAACCAACTCACTCGCCACCCTCAGCACCTTCAGCCTCCCAAAATCCCTCAAATCCAACCTCTCTTCTTTCCGACCGGGCCAGCGATCCGTCCCCGCATTGGCAACAACTCATAACTCCACCAGCGAGTCCCTCGCCGGCCGCAAACCCGATGCGATATCCGCGGCACTCAGCGGCTCCAGCATTTCCGAGTCGGGGTAACCGCCCCCGAACGGTTCCCACAACTGGTGGCCGGGGGTGAGGCAGTTCAGCGTTTGCAGGGCGCGGGGGAGGAGGAGGAGGGCGTGCAGGGTTGAGGGGGGGAGGTGGAAGGAGTTGAGGTGGAGGGATTGGAGTGGGGCGGATCTTTGGGCTGAGGGGGGAATTGTTGGTGGTGGGGTTGAGAAATTGAGGGCGTCGATGAGGAGGGTGTGGAGGGATGGGAGAGTGGTGATGTAGGTGGAGATGTCGGAGATGGTTGTTTCCCGGTCGGAAATTGTGAGGGTGTGGAGATGTGTCATTGGGTTGCGATGGAGGAATGTTGGCGGCGTATACAATTCCCTGGGACCGCCAGCTAGGAGGGTCAGAGAGTGCAGGTTTGGTGGGCCGGATAGATCGTTGGCGAGAAGCGGTATTCTGTCATTCTCGGCCTTCCCGACCGTGCCGCGGGCGGAATGTAAGCTTAACCTTGGAATGGTACCTTAGGTAAACACTAAACATATCCACTAACGAGCCACATGAAACTTGGCATCAATTCCACATGGAACCAAAGACCCTTCAAGTACGCTTCCAATTTATGCTGTTCCGTATTGCTTCGGCTATGTTGTATCTTGGAAGCAAACACAACAATCTTCAAGTTATTGCTTCTCCCTCGACATGACGGTTCACCGTGTCACACCCACGCTATCTAGAAAGGTTTGGGATTCCTTACTGGTCAGGTACTGGTCGTCATACCATATGCCATCATCTTGCCAACGTGAGCTTTTCCTCTTCAATATCGGTTCTTCTTAGTCGTGGAGCCGTGCCGCGGGAAATGGCACCTGAATCTCTCACTCGTGCCGCCGAGGTTTGCATCATGCGCAAGTCAGATAATGATGTGCACATGGTTCCATCAGCCAGTTGGACCGCTCATGTCGGGTCCAGCATTCTTGGTAACAAAGCATCACCAAAGAAACCAAGTTCTCAAGTATCGAGTATTGAACCGTGTCTTGCTCTCGTCATTTAGTATAGGAGAAAAAGTCAGTCGAAAAGCCCATATGATTTTCTTCGGAATCGACGCGAGCTGTATGGGACTTTCGAGACTGCTGATCTCTGATTGGCTCGTGATAAGAATCACCTCGGCCGTACGAGCACAATACATCGACTATTGAGCCACATGGAACTTTGCTATCAGATACACTATGCGGCACGGCACCAGAGGCAACTCGTGTTTCTTCCTTTTTGAAACAGAACCTCCGATCCTCAAGATCTCGGCCGTGTCATGCTTCATTGCTCACCCCATCTATATCCTTATGCTTTTACAAAGCCTTGGTTCTAGTGCGGCGGCCAAGCAATTCTCACCTGCCCTGATTTCTGTATCCTTTCCTGTTGTATTGTTTCAAAGTCTTTAGAGCGGGAAAAGGCTGAACATGGTTTTATTGACATGTTCTTAAAGAGAGCACAGATTCAGACACCTCATTCTGTCAACACAAGTCTCGGTTGCCTTTTCCTCAGTCTATATCACCATCAGTATTACTGGTAGAATGCTCCCATTATGGCTCATACTCATATCGGTGTCTCTTTGTTCAGCATCCGAGCGCCTGCAGCCCCACGCCGCCCTACTAGCAAGAGAGCCTGTCATCACACTCGCTCCGCGAGCAGCAGCGGCCTCGCCAACTTGCTCCCACGAGGCAGATCCAGGCAACGCCTGCACATCAATCGCGAATGCAGGCTGGTGTGGTTGCAACAACGAACAATCTATGCGGAAATGACCACCGGCTCAGATGCACCTTGTGACTACAGCACGCTTCCTTCTCCTACTTCCTGGAACTGTGCATCCAGCACCATTACTGGGTAAGTTTCTCTCCCAAAATCTGATCTCTCTCGCCGCGCTTTCTGGCTCGAGGTCTCGTATATACTAAATGAAGATCAGCGGGCCCATCTTATCCACTGGCACCGATGGCGCGGTAGCGATTGCCCTCCCATCCGGTACGTCGTTTCGGAGTATCACCTTCCAGCCCGCGGGGGTGTTTATTTTGCACATGAGACATTTTTCCTGGAGGCGGAGAAAGGGCTTCTTCTCTCTGTTGTGCTCCCGAGGCTTGTTTTGGGGGCTAAAATGACATCTTGAGAAACGTATGCTGACTCCCAGATCATCAACCGTAGCCCTCCAAAGTGCCATCGTCAGCTACGCACAGAGCGACACCTGTGCCGCCTCCAAAGCCAGAAACAAACGCAGCAGCTGCGACGTTGGCACCTTGGGCGCCGACATCATCGGTCAAACCGGCACTGGCGGCCTTTTCATCGACCTCATACAATTTCCAACTGGCGCCCAACTGCCCGCTTTGATCCCCGCTGTAGCAGTCGGACTCTCACAAGTCGTAACCGCCCGGACAGGCAATCGCTCAACTAGCGCCCTCAGTGTATCTATAGTTCAAACACAACTCACTGATCATCTCTCCATAATACCACCTCTATCAATAGAATACACGGACGGAATATTATGTAGAACCCCTTTCCAATGCACGTTACCTTGGCTATGACAGTCATGGCAGGTAGGATAGATATCAGCAATAGTAGACGAGCTTGAGCTCCAGCAATTAATCGTAACCAAAGACGGTAGGGCAGAGCGGCGTATTCGAAGAGCCAAAGAGCAACGGCTCGCAAGCATGACAGGGTATTTACAGAGAGACCAGGCGACAGAGTCATGATACCATGTCGCCGGTTTCCCATCGTCAGCAACGTGAATACGAATGGAAGCACAGCGTGGCCCTGTTTCGGAGGGAGGGGCCTAGGTTTTGAGATGGAAGCGGCGACAGGCCTGCCAGAGTCGAAAATAACACGATTGGGTCTAGAGCGCTCTCGCAAACAACAGAAAAAACAAAAACAAAAAACGGACAGAAAACATACAGAAAGGGGCTCACTATAATTCTACATTACGGCTAGATTTACCTATTGAGAAACTTGCTGAGCCTCCCTCACGCAGCTGTGCCGTCCGCTCGCAATCAGATCCGGTGCATCCGCATGCGACGATGGGGCGTAAGAGCACACTCAACGTCCTTTCTTGCCTTACGTATGCTGCAACTCCTTTTCATCACCGCATTTTGTTTCCTTCGCAAGCGCTTCGAGGACACGTCCGCAACGTGCAGGTTGTCCATACGTGCGCGTACGCTTTCTTGATCCTTAGGTGCCTTTATGCTGCCTTTCCTGGGCAGTTCAATCGAAATGTAATTTCCCAGGCAAGAGAGCCCGCAGCTTCTGCGACAGGAGTGCGCTCTCGACGCAAGTCTGGGATACACATATGCTGCAACCCTAAAGCGTGCAGCAGCACTTTCATCTCCGATACACCACCTTTGCCCCGTCAATTGTGACTTCATTATACATAGAAGACGCCCAAGATTCTCTTTCCTTTCTACTGCCAAGCTCAGTCGATCACAGCTCCTTCTTTCTCAAAAAATTCAGTCGTTGAATGGGCAACTTCAATATGCGGATCCAATGCTCTCGATATGCGCTTTTCTCAACCCTTATCCTTTTCGCGCAGCATGTCAGTTGTAGCTTCTGGGAAAAGATAACATGGAGTTCTTCTCAGGACTTGAATCTTGGCGACTCATCTCAGCCTATTAGGCTGCTTCCCAATCATAACTTTGCTGCAAATCAGTCTGTTCAGCCATCTCCAAGTTACAGCTCGGGCTGCCAAGCGTCTATCTGCACCATACAAGTATCGGTAAGTTCAGGCTCTGTTCCGTGATTTTGCAAAATTCTGAGGTAGACTCTAGTCAGTGTCTCTATACTATTGGCCTCAAGAGTCCACCAACACGGCTTGCCTCGCCACAGTTCCTAGCCCAACCTCAGTCACCATTCCCTCTGGATTAAACCCGTAATTCTTCCATTTGCCTTGGTCAAACCAATATGCTGATTGATCACAAGCATATCTCCAAGCGCATACGCCTTGTTCTTTTCCATCACCATTAACAATGGCTGCGGCTCAATCTTAGCAATACACGCTACCTCCACTGCATCCTTTGCTCCAAACCAGCTATCGACGTTAGACAAAAGTGGTACTCCGCAGTCTTTCAACCTCGGTGATCTCCCTTGTCCTCCGTCGAGTGTTATATTAGAACCCGGGAAATCATTCCAGCCTTTGTTTTCATGGCAAAACCAGTGGCCTGATTTCGCCGATCCTTCAATTGTCCGAGATTGCAAAGTAATGGCCGGCCTCGACGGTTGGCTAGATCCTCCGCACGCTCTTACCTTGGCAATAGGAGGCCTCGGATCGCCTGGCAAACCAGGAAGTCCACACCATGGCCGCCTAAGAAGGGTGCCAGCGCATGCACAAGCGACATCTTGGGTTCCAGCGAGGACTACGATGGCGGCCTAGCTGACCGGTTTTTGGCGGCAGAGGAAGTTCTGATATTTCGGATAGGGCTGTGATCTTCATCTTTCATCTTGTCAATAATCTACCCACTTTATCTTCGAAACTGCTGGCGTAATATTTTGCATGCCATGCCCAGAATCTGGCGGCGTACAGAAGAAACGGATACTTTTGTAGGCGATCTCTCACTAGTGCCATGGTGGTCCACCTGAGACTTCCATCTTTTCCCTCCTTGGTAACATCCCAAACCCAGCCTCCTCCAAATTCGTTGAAAAGAAGATATGTAAGACAGCTAACGGCGATGTCTTCTCGAGCGTTTGGAAAATGTCGGGAACCGAATTTTTTGAAATATTCCTGTGTCGTGTAGTGAACCAGCCTGACAGCCTCTGTTTCTGGATCGATGATTACCAAACCACAGCAGACTGAAAGTATATCTTCGATCTCGTCGAGGTTCTCTTGATCAAACTCCGATTCTCCAACTTCTACTGCCAACGCATGGCGTACTCCAGCGACTGTCAACAACTCGTAGGTGTATGAAATCCAGGTCAATGTCCGTTTCGCGAGATCTCTGAAGCCAGGCTTTTGATCTTCTATTCTCTGCATAGCTTGCTCGTAGGCAGTGTCCAGAGCGTCAGAGCCCTTTGGCAAGTTTTCAAGAGATTTCTTGATAGCTTTAGAGGTCGTTTTGTCCGTCAATGAGTCCATATGCAACCGAGCCAGCAGAAACATGCCATCCACAACATTCACTATGGAATCCACTATGCTTTCTTGCAGCTGAGGATTTCCCATGACACATCTAGCCAAATCATTGAGATGCCCCTGCACATATCTGCGAACATCCTCATCGTTGGTGCGGATTTCCAGACACATCGGATCCCGCAATTCCCGGGATATTTGGGGAATGAAGCGTGAAGTCACCATCATATTGAGTGTATGGATCTCTTGAAGCGCGCATAAGTTCGACAGCAACGGTTGGCGGACTTGAATAGACAGTTCATCAACTGCGTCCGCGACTATGTAGACTTCAGAAACCCCCGAAATTGTAGATTGAAGTAGGGTGTATATCTCCTTTGCATTCGGGCAGGTCCCGGAGTAAGCGTGGTGGCGATAGCACCTCCTAATGTCTTCGGGAATTGATGTCTGATGTTGAAGAAGCTGTTTCAGAATACTGGCAATCAAGTTGACAGGTGTCTGTTCGTGCTGCTTTCTGTAATCGCTGTAGATGCAAACCACGGAGATTTTGTCACTGCAGAGCGTTGATAGATGGCTTATGACCGTGGATGCCAGTATAGTCTTCCCTGCACCTGGCATTCCTCTGCAGAGTAATGTCTTTCCTAGCGTGCTCATCCATGTCTCAAACTCCGCTGAATGAAGAAGCCATTGGCCTGTGCCTTCTTGCCATCTACCGAAGAAGACATCCTGCTGTGCAGGGAAATTGAGGGTCGTCAGCCAATCGAACAGTGCATGCCGCTCTCGTTGGTCTTGATCCAGCTGTAAACTTCCCATACGTTCATGCAGGGTAGCCACACTCTCGGCCGCCCTTCGAGATACCTCCCTTGTGTGACTAGACTTGTAGGCGTCCAACAGCGTAGTGTTCGAGATTACACGAGAGCGAAAGCCTCTGATGGCATCCTGATCCCAGCGTATTTTCCTCAAGGCCTTTTCCGCCTTGGCCCTATCGTCGATGATTCTTTTCCGAGACTCTCGTACTTTTCAAGGACGACAGCAATCTCTTCAAGAAGGCTCTGCGTTCCTTCTATCTACGATGACAGATCGCTTTTCTGCTTCCCGCTGAGCCGACACCGTGATGAATTTTGTGCAACATCCTCGAGAACGAGATGGAGACCAGCAACTCTGTTGACACTGTCAGGGAAACTGTGCGTCTGATACAGAAAGCCTTCAGGGACAAGCGTCCATCATCATAGCATACTCACTCATTGCGAATGGCATTGAACTGATCGGAAGAGTCTCGAACTTGGCTCCAAACACTGCGTGCAAGCTTCGAGACCGCTAAGATATCGCCAACGCCGACGCCAAAAGACATCCTGGCTTTTCTTCGGCAACGAGGCTACAGTTGATATGTGAACAACGATGAGACAAGCGATATACCAGATCAAAAATCATATGGCAATGTATTTCTAGTCGTGGCAGATGGGGGATGCGATACTGGGATACTGGGAAAGGCATCGTGTTCAATCTGATCATGGAGAGTCAATCATCGTGCTGACGTCGCATTGCATGGTGATGCAGAAAATATTACCACTAGTGGATTCAGATAGGTAAATGTAGAGATCTTTGGACTACCTTACGTGCATTACCGAACACAGTACTCGTAATTACTAAGATAGTATGATAAAAAAAAAAATTTTTTATTTTTTTTTTTATTTTTTTTTTTTTTAGGGGTTTTGGGTAAAAAGGGGGGGGGTTTTTTCTTTGGGAAGCGTTTTTATAATTCTTAAAAATTCGGAAAGCGCAAATAGCGCTTCAAAATTTAAAAAAAAAATTGAAAATTTCAATAGAAAACAAAAAAGTTATTACTAATCGTAGTCCGACTATTCGCTCCGCTCATAGTAGTTCGCAACTCAAAGACGCGTTTTTTCGCGATTTGACACCCCATATTATAATCCACTATTATTTTACTATATTATATTTATATCTTATTCTAAGTAAGAGAAACTCGTTTAAAAGACTATTAATAAGTATAAGAATAATTATTTTCGTAGCGCTATAGCGGCCGTAGAGTATTATAGTCTTAAACCGCGATAAGTATAAAGACGACTTCGAGAATAAGCTTCTAGAAGTATTTAAATATTTATTCACATACGTCTTACTATAATTTAAAAATAGTCGCTATATAACTATATTAATCGTCTAGATAATATTAAGTATTTACTTCGATTAAATTATATTTAAAATATTACTAAGTATATTTTTAAAATTATTTTAAATTCGTATTATTTCTCTAAATTATTCGATAAAGATTAAATTATATAATTTATAAAATAATATTCTAAATATTATAAATAAAAGTAAAAATCTTTTAGTATCGAGTATAAGAATATATACGATATTAAGAGTATACGCGTAATGTATAAATTTTTTTAATAGAGCTATAAAGAGAAGAGTATATAATATTAGAATATTTAGAATATAGATAAGACTAACTTTCGAATTAACTGTAAAATCGTTTATTATATTATTACTTTAAATAAAAGTAAGTTTCTATAATTTATAGATTTAGATAATCGTAATTATATTATATTTATAAAATATATTAGCGTCGAAGACTAAAGTATACCTCTATTTATAATTCTAAAAGATATTTATATTCTATATAAATAAGATAAAAACGACTTATCTTCGAATATTATATTAGTTATTTCATCTATTAAATATTTAAATAATAAACTAATATACGACTAGCTACTATATTTTAATATATTTTCTTATTATTATTAAGTAAGAGAATAAAGAATCTTAATTCTAAACGATTTCGGATTTTACTATATTTATAAATTTTATATATTTATCTAATAATTAAAGATCGACTTATTTATACTTCTCTTATATTTTATATATATTATATAATTATTAGATATAGAATACTTTTAATTATTTAAATATTATTATATAAAGATTATAGATTCAGCTATATGTCTTAAAAGTAGCGATTTTAATAAACTCGACTTTCTCGTAGTATTTAATTAGATAAAAACTTAAATTTTTACGTCTAGTATTATATATTTAGTCTTTTAAAAGACTAGTTTTATACTCTATAACTTTAAAGTAATACTCGAAAAAATTAGAAATCTAGCACTCCGCGCTATAACTTTAGATAAGTTTATATCTCTTATATTTACTAGAACTCTTTATAAAGTCGAAGACGTTATTAAATATAATTAATAATTTAAAAAACTACTTATTATTTAAGCTTTTATTATTTTAAAGAGTATATAATAACTATTAACTCGGTTTATAAAAGAATCTATTACTAATAGTTATTCGAGATAAATTATTAAATAAAATATTAAGACTATTTATAAAGAGGCCGTAGTTAAGCGAGTATATAAGATATTTTTAAAGACGATTATCTAGAAGAAAGAATAGATATTAATAGATTAAATATATAAATCTTTAATTATAATAAAAGAAATAGCTATAGAAAAGGCGAAGAAGATTTTAAAGCGAGTTACTCGGGCTAAGGAAATTTAGTAAAAAAAGATCGATAAGGCTATTAAGGCTTATATTCGAAAGTTAAATTATAATTTATAGAAGCTAGTATATATATATTAGAACGTATTTATTAGAATTTAAGTTATAGAATAAGATCTATATAGAATTAGAAAGGAATAATGAATTTTCGCGTCTTTGAGACTAGTGCGTCTTTGAGTTGAGGACTACTATAAGCGAAGCGAATAGTCGGACTACGATT
>NW_023501186.1:0-26226 GCF_014066305.1 Letharia columbiana | reverse complement strand
AGAGATGCTGACATATCGTATTTTAGGTATGGTCATGAGGGTGTGGATGACAATGTTGAGTTCGACGAAGATCGGGACAACAGCAGTGATGAAAAGGATATTGATGTTGATGAGATATGAGCGGGCTAGATGGTGCATGCATGCTGGTGTTCGTACGGTTGCGTTCCTTTGGTGGTGCCACACCCTCAAGGCATATGCAACACGGCCTGTACTCGTCATGACGACAAGCGAGGCGTGGTTTGAAGAGAAAGTTGCGTATCGCACAGGGACAGGCATGATCTTCGGCTTCTCAAAAATACATGGCCTTTTTCATTTCGCTGTCCACCTCACGACGCTATGCTGGATACAAATGCTCAAAGATTTCTGAATCGTATTCCCTTTGACTTGGGGTTCCTCTGCTGTATTCAGCTCATGAGCGCCCATAATGCAGAACGCCAGTCATTCCATCCTAGCCATGCTATTCTGCACTCAATCTTCCAGCACACTCCTATTGAAGAATCTGTAAACTTGCCGTCCTGCCTCTTTTCCAACCATTACGTCAAGCTCTTCTTCCGTCAGGTTACTGACATCTGCTAAATCTCCAACTTCGAGGGTGATTCGCGAGAGGTTCTTCTCGGTCATGCCGGGCACCGCTCTCAGCATATCCTGCGGCGTCTGGTTGAAGCTCTGATCGCTTGGATCCTCGCCAGCAATGAGGCCGATCTGCACCGCTTTGATAGGATCTGGCTCTTCCTGCTGCTTCTTCAGCTCGTCGAAGATCTCCGCGGTTTGGTATGGTGAGGATGACCAGATGATCTTCAGGCGGGGAAAGGCAAGTGTAAGAAGTGCAAGTTTAGACTGCAAATCTTGCGGATTGTTGGCTGTACTGAGCGTCGTGGTGTGATCGGTACCGAATGTGTCGAGTGTAAAAGACTTGTTCTGGTCAAATTCAATAAGAAGCATCGGATACTTATAGTGTTGGAGCATCGTCTCTGCTTGGTTAAAGAGGCGTCCGTTCTTGAATGAGGAAATGAGGTCTCGCACGCTTTTCCGCTCAATGCATATGTAGGGAGTGAGCACATAGTCGGCAACTGTGAGCATACAAGGGACGACGACATTGGAGCGACCGTGCAGAAGGGAGGGGAGAGAGGAGCGGAATTCGCGGACATCGACGACAATGCGGGGAGGTTCAGCAGTGGCAGCCAGGCGACCACCGCCTGCGATGCGTGTGTTTACAGTACGAAGGAATTGTTCTTGGGGGTCCGACGGCGCAGTGCCGTCCAGCGTAATGGTTACGGCCATGTTCTGCGAGCCGATTAGCGATTGAAGTCAACGAGACCGTGACACTGAAACCTCCATACTCCTTTTTCTTTGATGAGTCTTGTGAAAGCGTCCTTCTCTTTTCTAACCGCGCTGAGGTACCGCTGCTCTTCCACAGAGCCTCCGTAATACATGAAGTACACTCGGACGTTACGATCATCATGCGAGCTCCTGTAGACCTCCACTCTCCGGATGAATGCAGCATCAGGCTCGTACATGACCACGTATCTTGGTCGCACTTCTTCGAGAACATGCTCGTCCATGTCACCATCATAGGGATGAACAACTACTAGATCGCTCATCTCGTAAAGCTCGAAGTAGTCTTCCATGTCGTCCAAAGAGTCTATCGCGACTTCATCCTTCTGTGCGCCATCCGCGTCGGTTGGTTGTATGTCTGCCAAAAGCATTGCTACTTGGGAATCTCTGTCCTCCGCCATTTGCAGACTGCTATTGCCAGGTCTGCCGCCACCAAAAGCTGCGGACGAGCCACCTCTGACTCTTCTCCGCTTGTTCGGTGGGCCCTTGCCTCGATATCCGTCGGCACCTCTCTGGTCAGTGAAACCCTCGAGGACCTTCTGATTCTCTGTAAAGAGCGAGGCGCTGACTCGAGCGAAATCTTTCTTCCAATTGAGATAATTCCTCAATTTCCTTCTCATCATGAACGTCGCAGAGGCTTTTACCTCGGCATCACCGTCTGCCGCGTCATCTTCGTTCGTTTGCTGCGGACGAACGTGCATGTTCTGCAAGAACTCTCGAAGTTGACGGCACGTCCCTTGATCCGAACACATAATGAGAATGGTCCCGCTTGAGTCATCTCGTATGCCAGGATTGAAGTATGCATCACGCTCAATCTCCTCGAGTATGTCGGCCAGCAGTGCCCATTTTGGCTGCTCCTCAAGTACGGGACGAAGTGAGTCTGGCAAAGCACCCAAGGCTTCAGGAACCTCTCCATCGATGGGCTTACCAGTATATACTCTGCGCTTTGCGGTTTCAAACATCGTATTAGCCGCGTCGAGAAACAACCACGGCGATTGATTTTGACGATTTGAGCCCGGTGGCGGCTGATGGGCAGCCAAGATCGTGTCCAGGTACTTATTGAATGAGACTGCATCATAAGTGAGGAGCGCATGTAGTATACCCCGTAAAACACTGAGATCGTTCACGATCTGTCTTGTTCTGTAGCTCACTCGATGCCATATCGGGTCCAACTGTCTCCGCACGATAACATCAAAATTCTTGTGCAGCGCACTGTCTAGCGTCCAGTCATCCAATTCCAACCCTGTGTCCGCCTTTCGGAGCTCGCCAATGCTGACTTCAACACATTCGAGTATAGCATGTTGGATATCTCGCATCCCATCTGTCATGGGCACCTCAAGCTCGATAACTTCCGCTTTCTTGCGACCCTCAAGCGATTTAGCTACAGTGACATGGAAACGTGGCCAGAGAGAAGGTTTTCTGAGGAAGAGGTTGCGCATCATCGATGCAAGAGGCGCAAAGCCAGTGGTGAACGGTTCAGGATTGTCGGAGAATGCTTTGAGAAAGCCGGCCTTGTTCATTTGGCGGTAGATACGGATGATGAAGGCTTCGATGGACGTGGCAATGACCCTTGGCTACTGTCAGATCTGGAGCAGCACTTCGATGGGCTCCCATACCTCTCAGAGTGAAGCACCACGAGCCCCGTAACGGTCTCAGGACTCAGCAACTCTAGATAGTCAGCCCCGTCCCTACTCCTTCTGTCCAAGAGCCGTACTCGACAGTAGGTCAACCACCAATATTCGAGAGGTAATGCTGAATATTCCCCCATGCGAATACATTCTTTCCCTACCGCCCATCAGCCCCTTTCCCCTCTCAGGCAATGCCTGAGGGCAAAATACCTCATCCCTACACTCATCATATCCGTATTGACCTGGCTCAGCCCCCTCGCCGCTGGGGTCTTGCTGATAGCAGCATGTTCCGCTAGCGCTTCACCAATCCAACCATTTTCTCTCTCATCCGCCCCCACAACAACAACCAGATTGCTTCCGATGGCATCGTAGGAGTGAAGTAGATTGGTGACTACCCGCAACAAGCCCAGGCCGCGGGCAAGTATGACGAGTTCATCCTCGTTGCGAAGCTCTGAGAAGCAGTCCTGCTGGTACTCAAGCGGTAATGACAATTTCACGGGGGGCTTCGCAGTTTCGGAGGGCATCTGAATCTCTCACCGAGTCCTGCGGGAGATCAAGAATGTTGAGAGTGGAAGATCAAAAATATGTCTGCAAGACGAAGTGTAGACGGAGTTGATATGGCTGAGCGCGCTCTTACGGTAGAGAACTTCTAGCGTACCTCGGTATGCACAAAACGTTAGATTAGGCGTATCTTTACAGAGTGTACTTGTATTAGCAATGTGGATATTTCATCATGGTGGACGCAATTCTAGTAGCAAGCGGAGAACAGTTTTTTCACCATGGACCGCCACTTGAATGTTAAAACTACTATTCAACAAATACGTTATTATGTCACATAGTGATAACGAATCGGAGCTATTGGAGGCCCGAAGGAGGAGGGGGCTTTGGAGGCTTTGGAGGACATGGACGAAGCGTTGGACTATTAGTCGGACTAGGTAGATAATCTTTGAAAAGAGCCTAGAATAGGACGCTGAGGGGCGCCGAACACCCTACAAATGCAGTCTTCTGCCTGCAAGGATGCGACACGAAATGAGCTCGGGACATTAGGCAAAAGTAGAAGTGTCCAGGACTAGCAGCCACAAGGAATGTTGATGTTGGAAATAATCTGCGGACGGAGGCTGGAGCGAGGACTTCGCTTGAACCAAAAAGTTGGATTAGATATTTAGTTGCAGGTCAATTGAGAAAGCTCACGCTTTTTAGAGGATCCTGAGGAGAAGCTCCACTAACACTTGCAAGACCATATTGCTTTGCGATGAAAAGTTGTGGTGGCTTTCTCAGACTTGCTGAATATCATCTGGGAAGGACTAAAGCTCCGTAGTGGACAAAGGTCGATCAGAGCCGAGTCCGCAGCTACGCTTTGGGAGCGCTACTCGGACTGACCCAATGCCGAAGGTCGAAGCACAACGTAGGGCATTACTCTTAGCGATGGCAAAGAAAGGTAGCAACAAGCGATCAGAGAAAGTGCCAAGTTGGGAGGGCGGTCCAGGAAACTGAAGAACAATGGGACAATGCAACAGCATCGGCGAGTCCGGGCGACAGAAACGTCACATATATTCAAGCGTACTCCAAGGGGTTTGATTTGAACAGCCATGACATTCCTGGCTTCTTCCCCCGTGAGATACGCCAACAACTGCGGCAATCCAGACAGAACACAGCACAGCAGATTATTGACATCACCATCAACACCACGGAGGGCCTGTTTCATCTCCATTCATGAGATTTCTATGCCAATCTGCATAAGAACAGTCATTCATACGCAAGACCCCTTTTCGTAGATGTCTCGGTAGCAGCGGGCCTCTAGGCGTCAGAAGAAAGCGACAGAAATAGCGAAGAAGGCAGATGTAGAGAAGTAAAAAAAAAGATGCACATAGATCAACAGGAAGTTTTGGATTCGAGCGAAGAACATCGGTGCTGTTGTTTCTGACATGCAGCTATCTTTTAGGTTGGTTTGTCTGTTGAACAATTAGGATGGGATATTGAAGAGATATGAGCAACTTATTCGCTTGTGGTCATCCACCCTTCGAAACAAAGTCCTCCAACGGCAAGCGGAATACGTAATGGAGCATATCAAGTATTTCGATATCCGGCCCCTAAGTCAGAAGTCTTCAGCGAACAGTCTGTCAATAATGCTGCGATCAACCCCCAGCGTTGCGAGATCTTGACCAGATTCTGTACTTCTTTATCGATGTCCAGCAGATCCCTGATACTTTGAAAGATGTTTGAGCAGCTCACAGCTAGCACAGCTATCAACATCTGCAGGGAGACTTCTCGAGCTCCATGCGGATCCTCGGCCAAGGATATCACAGATGACCACAAGGTTTCTCTTCTTCAAGGTGTTGGCACCGAGGCAAAACGTCTCAAAGCTTTGCACATGCGGGTCCTCGTTCCCAGATACAACGATATTGGCCATATTTGGGACTCCACCCATCCTTCTATCTCTTTTGCTGCTCCCAGGCATTAACAAGGTCAAACCGTCTGGATACGCTGCTCAGTGCTCCTTTTTCCCCCTCTCCGGCCACGCTCTAGGACGAATCTAATTATTTGAGTTGGAATGATATCTAGGCGCCACTGTAGTTACTTCAATGACCCTGTTGTGCTTGTCGACGGTAATTTTCAGGTAAGGAGAAAGGCGCAAGGCACGCAACTGGTTGGATTTGGATTGGGCCGTGCTGGTGGTGCGGAGCGGAAGGCGGAGTCTTGGCATCGCGCTCATGAGGCCACCAGGCTGTGAGTTTTATACCCATATCGTACTTCAATGCTACATAGTTATTCACCATCGTCACTCATTATTCTTTCAAGCCGACTGTCTCTTCAACAGCCGAAATGAACGACAACTGGAAGCTTAAGACATATCCTCGGTCAGCGTTTTCCGCATAGCTTCTCCGTCGTCCAGAAAGCCCTTGTTGGCCAGCGCTTTGGACTTGATGACCGCCTGTCACGAATACACCTTCAACGATGCCGTCCGCTTTGTCCGACGCGGACAAGCAAATAATCAAAAGAGTGGTGCCCAAGGCGGTCAACAAGATACAGGCTGCTGCGGTGGCTAGGCTTTACGTAGCTTATCCAAATAAGCAACAATGGGTCTACACTGGACTTCAAGGTGCAGCTGTGCTGGCAGACGATCTGGTTGGGAACACCTTCTGGATCAAGTTGGTAGATATTTCAGTATGGTGCCCGCCTCTCTGCTCGGTTTGACTACGGTATTGAACAACAGCTAGGGATCCAGTCGCGGCGTGGTATGGGATCAAGAGATTTACGACCCCTTCTACTACAATCAGGATAGGACCTTCTTTCACTCGTTTGAACTTGAAAATTGTCTGGCTGGTCTATCCTTCGTGGACGAGAAAGAGGCCAAACAATTCAAGAAGAAGATGGACGACCGGGAGAAGAATGCGAGCAAGGCCACCAAAGCAACGCCGTTCCAAGGCTCGGGATCGCAGCCAGCAGGCGGGGTAGTAACCAACGGAAAATCGCACCATCGGTTCGGAGCCATTGGTAGCCTATTGCACGGTCAGAGGTCCTCCTCCGCTCCACACGTACCGCAACCACAACCGCAGTCTATTGTCCCTCCCCGGGAGCCTGCGCAACTCAACCATGCACAGATCAGTCCAAGCCGTGATAGGGCGTCATCGCTGGATACGGTTGATCCGTCATGGAGAGGGTTATTGGGCGAGCTACTGGAGATGGGCATCACCGAGGATCAGATCGAGCAGAATTCCGATTTTATTAAGGACTATATAGAACAGCGAAAGGCAAGCGGAATTCCGATTGGGGGCAACGATGGTGTCGCCAATGGCTTCGGCGATGATCGGCGAGTCAATGCACCTCCCTCTCCGCTGCCAGGAGCTCCACCTGGACGATTGGAATCCATCAGCCCACAGGATACTGGCAGTACCGTTTCTTCGAAACGAGGTCCACCCCCTGCCCCACCGCCATCTCGAAAGACTCGCCAAGAAAGTCAGACTGTCATTCCCTCCCATCAGGAAAGGTCACGGTCAAGGTCTCCTGAGAGGACGCCATCACCACGCCCGGCTTACCAATTCCGGGCACCACCGCCACTCGCAGACGCTGGCAAGTTCGCGCAAGCGCCAGCTCCGAGCCTTCCGAAGCGTAATCGAGCTGTCTCGAACGTCGCAAACCCTGGTCCACCTCCACCTCCCAGACCTCCAAAGACGCCTATAGAGGACGAAGCGGATGCAAGACCAAAGTTCGGCGTCCCCCCACCTTTTCAAGGAGAAAGAAAGTCTTCGGTGGCCCCTCCACCACCGCCAAGTCGAGCTCCCCTACAGTCTTCTCCACGCACTTCTCGAGAGGCCGGTCACGGACATGCCGTACCGCCTAGCGTTGCCGCCGCGCCTCCGCTTCCTCCCAAAGGTCCAGCTGCACCACCTCCATCCGCGGGTCCGCCTCCCCCACCTCCTTTGCCTGGACAACGCCATCCATCCGCCAACCCCCCGCCACCTCCATTGCCCACGATACCAAGACCGGTACCAAGTGCTCTAACTTCTTCGGGAGGCCCCCCTCCGCCTCCTCCCCCCACCATTGCCTTCATCCGCTGCACCACCTCCTCCGCCACCGCCACCGCCAATGCCAATGCCATCTGGCGGAGGTCCTCCTCCTCCACCTTTGCCGCCTGGTCGAGACTCCGTCAGCGCTCCACCCCTAACGAAACCGGCAGGAGGAAAGGAAGATGTGCTGGCTTCTATTCGAGCGAGCGGCGGCGTTGGTGGAGGCCGATTGAAGAAAGTCAGCGACCAGGAAAAGCGTGATAGTAGCGCTGCTACGGTCCCAGGTGCAGCATCCGGAGGCACTTCAGGCGGAGCAGCGCCGCCACCTCCTTCGGGAGGAGGTGGATTGGGGGATGCGCTTGCTGCGGCATTGAGTAAAAGAAACAAAAAGGTCAGCGCAAGCGGTAAGTTCTATATTTCCCTCCATAACAAACATTGCTATTTCTGACTTGACTTTAATCTGCACAGATGATGAAGAGGACCAGGAGGACGACTGGTAACGATGACAATTGGGACGACTTGCCAACGCGTGATGGACTGTGCCCGTTTCAGTTTGAACAAATGATCAGTTAGCGTATAGCTCTTGACTGATTTCAAGACTTTCAGCAGAGATGGTAGCTAGAATTCAATTCCGTGAGTGAAAAAGATGAGATCGGTAGAAGTAGACCATTTGACACAGGTCGAATCCAAGGAGCTTCGGGATAACGCCTGACCTGAGCCCATTCTGGGTCCCTTTACCCCTGTCATGCCCAATAGAGGTCCCTAAAGTTCAATATACTCGTGCTGTCCAGGAGTGAGTTACCTCGCTTAATAGCGCCGGGAGAGAAGTTGACCAATCAAACTACTCAGTTCTCCGCGAAAATCGTAGTTTGATTGGTCAACTCTCCGGCGCTATTAAGCGAGGTAACTCACTCCTAGACAGCACGAGTAGATAGGGTCTGCAAAGATTCTGAAGACGATTTTGAAGAATTATTAAAGATTATTAAGATTCCAGCTAGCCTATTCGAGTTAACTTCCGATTTGATAGGCTTAAGAGGCGACGAGAGGGTGGTACGTGGATCGCGACTAATATGCGCTAAGAATGCAACCAAAAACAGTCTAAAACGTTTGCGATACACCCTATATGAATCACTATTATTTTATACATTAATCTTTATCTATTCAAGTAAGAGGAATATTTAGAAGATTATTAATAAGTATAAGAAAGTTATTTTATAGCGCATACGGGAGAGTATATAATCTAAACACGAAAGTATAAAGAGGCTTCGGGGAAAGCTCAGGAGACCGAATATTACTTATATACGTCTTATTATAACTTAAGAATAGTCGCTATATAATTATATTAATCGTCTAAATAATATCGAGTATTTACTTTAATTAAATTACATTTAGAATACTATTAAGTATATTCTAAAAACGCTTTAAATTTATATTATTTTTTAAATTACTCGATAAAGATTAGACTATATAATTTATAAAATAATATTTTAAATATTATAAATAAAAGTAAAAACCTCTTAGTGTCGAGTGTAAGAATATATATAATATTAAGAGTATACGCGTAGCGTATAAGAAATTTCGATAGAGCTTAAAAGAAGGGTATATAATATTAGAATATTTAAAATATAAACGAGACTAGCTTTCGAATTGGCTATAAAATCGTTTATTATATTATTACTTTAAATAAAAGTAAGTCTCTATAATTTATAGATTTAGATAATTATAATTATATTATATCTATAAAATATATTAGCGTCGTAAATTAGAGTATACCTCTATTCGTAATTTTAAAAGAACTTATATTTTATATAAATAAGATAAAAACGACTTATCTTCGAATACTATATTAGTTATTTCATTTACTAGATATTTAAATAATCGACTAATATACGACTAGCTATTACATTTTAATATATTTCTTATTATCGTTAAGTAAAAAAAGAGAGTCTTAATTCTAAACGGCTTCGAATCTCATTATATCTACGAATTTCATATATTTATTCAATAATTAAAGATCGACTTATTTATACTTTCTTATATTTTATATATATTATATAGCTATTAGATATAGAATACTTTTAACTATTTAAATACTATTATACGAAGATTATAGATTTAATTATATATCTTAAAAGTAGTAACTTTAATAGACTTAACTTTCGTAATATTTAATTAAATAAGAACTTAAATCTTTATACTAGTATTATATATTTAGCCTTTTAAAAGACTAATTTTATACTCTATAACTTTAAAGTAGTACTCGAAAAATTAAAAACTAATATCTCGCCATAACTTAGATAAGTCTATATCCTTATACTTATTAGAATCTTCTATAAAGTCGAAGATATTATTAAATACGATTAATAATTTAAAGAACTACTACTATTTAGGCTTTTATTATTTTAAAGAGTATATAGTAGTTATTAGCTTAGTTTATAAAAGGATCTATTATTAATAACTACTCGAGATAAATTATTAAGCGAGATATTAAGGCTATTTATAAAGAGGCCGTAGTTAAGCGAGTATATAAGATACTTTAAAGATAATTACTTAGAAGAGAGATAGATATTAGTAGATTAAATATATAAATCTCTAATTATAATAAAAGAAAAGTTATAGAAAAGGCGGAGAAGGCCTAAAGCGAGCTATTCGCTAAGGAAATTTAGTAAAAAAGGTCGATAAGATTATTAAGGCTTATATTCGAAAGTTAAATTATAGTTTATAAAAGCTAGTATATATATATTAAGATATATTTATTAGAATTTAAGTTATAGATCGAGATTTATATAGAATTAGAAAGAAATAATAAATTTTCGCGTCTTTAAGACTAGCGTCTTTGAGTTAAGGACTACTATAAGCGAAGCGAATAGTCGAACTACGATTACTTTAACTTCTTCGATTATTTTAACGTTTTTTAGCTAAGACTTATTCTTAGTAATATAACGACGCTAGTCTCTCTATAGAGGCTACTATTAATTAATTAACTTCTTTAAAGTCTTTATATATATTTTAAAGACTTTAGAACGTTTATAAAGCTATAGCTAAGTAAATAATATAAGATTTATTAGTTATCTAATAGCGTTAGTATAGACTCGAAATCTAGCCGTATGTAGGTAAAATGTGGTCTTCAGAATCTTTGTAGACCCTATCTAATAGTATGTCTTGCACTCGAAAAACTTTCGCATAACACGTATACCTTATTATTGAAATCACATTACAACCACGTATCCTACGGACCTAAGGCCTTTAGTACGATAATTAGCTCATTATTTGATATAGGGCCCGTATTAATAATGAAGCGATTATATAACTGTAGGCCTCGAGACTAATGACCCTCTGAATATCGTAATATCATACGCCTTTTCCGATAGCTAGGCCACGAAGTCTTCCTTTCGACTAAGCTTAATAGTCAATTATCACTATTATATACCGATCTTCCCCTCCTATAAATAACATTATTATTATTATCAGCAATAACAATATTAATTCTACTCTCTCAACACGGGCATTAGACGCTACGTGTTATTTCAGTTATTTTAGCTTTAACGTCTTTATACGTGTTAGATCTTAATATCTTAATATACTATAATAACTATATTACACTTACACTTTACTTCACTTTACACTAATTCGCCAATCCACACCATATCGTTATATCACATCTCCCCTAAGAGACATATCTCTTTTCCCTTCATCGACTAGCAATCAGCCTATAACGCGAGAGAATCTCCACCTTTCTTCGCGCTTTCTAAAGGTGCCTTGAGATATATAGCATAAATCGTTCGACCTCGCTCTATCGAAACGTATCCGACGTGGTGATACCGGATCTTGAACCTCGGCTTTATCCATCGAGTAATGGATTGCTGAGGAGTAGTGACCCTCAGTAATCGTTAGAGTAATCCCGCCGAGTAGAATGATTGACAAAAGAGTTGGGATTTGGATATTGTTTTCTACGGGACTCCCGGGCTCAGTGGAGTCCTTTATTTAGTTTATAAGCACACACATACACATGAGGGTTACGGGTTAAAAAGAAGGATACGGCACTTGAGTCAGGGGCTCTGCGATTGTAGGGGACCCTCTTTCAGCTTTCGGCTAGTCCAAAAACGGTTAGATAGATTAGTTACGCGTCTCGCATAGTCGGCTATCAAGGCAAGACTTCAGGGTAGTATGATGTAATCAATCAATCAATCAATGTCTTGCACTCCTGGAAGATAGTCCTAGGCAGTCCGTTGCTATAGAGCCGCCTTCCGAAAGTAGGGTTAGGGCTAATAAGCCTTGGCGTCTTGGCATGTGCAGGACTTTGGTGCAGACCTCCGTATATGTTGATGAAGATACAATCTATCTGGCGGCCTCAAAATTGCGATAATGGGAAGACTAATTTTCGTGCATTGCTTTTCTATACATCAAAAACACTCCCCATTCTGCTTTCTGGGGTTGCGAGTTTTTCAATGCCAAGACGCAAAGCTTCGTGCATACGCTAAATTTCAACTCCAATATTTCCCGTTCCACGAGGCCTTATTTATGAGCAACCATACAAACGAACTTTACCCCATGCTTTCTTGAGGATATGAGGCCTGCTCCTAGGCCGACTACGTCTACACCTTCTTTGTCTGTTCTCCGCTTTCTCCGGTCCCAGTCTGAGCATGCCTGCTTCTTCACTCCTAGCACAAGAGCAACGGCCTGCCCAATTTCTGTATGTCGAGGCGCAAAAGGAGCTCCAGGGAACGTAGCGCACGCTCTACCTTCAACAAGGAGACATCTGGTCACGAGTTCGCGCCGTCAAGCTTACGTCGAATCGTCTCTCCTTAATCTAGATTTCCTTAGACCATATTCCGAGCGAGGGTCCTCAAGATTTCCTGCCCTTGCAAGCAGGAGTTTGCCGGCGCCTTTTGGCTTTCCCCCAAGAAAGGCGAGCTCCTCTCAGTATCGGTCTACCGATACTCGACCGCTGTGGAAAAAGCCATGGAAGGACAAAATGCGCAAAGAAAATTCAGCCTTGAAGTCGAGTGGTTCACCCGCGCTACCCAGTTTCCTGGATGATACTGGCAGCACGCATTTTGGTCGTAGGAAAACACTGAAAGGGCCGAACGAGTTAAAACTACGGTGCACAGAGTTCGATGAGAACGGGAATGTCACGTTCATGGATGGTGAGTTCAAGAAGTCCGAGCTAATTGCCAAGGTATGTCCAACAAATCTAGTGTCCGAAAGGAGAGATCGATGCTGATAGATTGTGTAGTATGGTCTACTCCCTCGTGACCTGAGAAAAATTGATTCCTCTCTATTGCCCCATATCCTCGTCCGTCCCTCCGCAATCTTGATCAATCTTCTCCACCTACGCGTTCTCATCAAGCACAACCGTGTACTCGTACTTGATGCATATGGTACTACGGACTCATACACTCAGTCCCAATTTATCCACGATCTTCAAGGGAAGCTGGGTCAGCACGAAACATCACGGCAAGCTGGAGGCTTACCGTACGAGTTCCGAGCTTTGGAAGCGGTGCTTATCAGCGTCACGAGTGGCCTCGAGGGAGAATTCGAGGTCGTCTCTGAGCCGGTGCAGAAGGTTTTAAAAGAGCTTGAGGAGGACATAGACCGTGACAAGCTACGCCATTTACTCATATATTCAAAAAGACTGGGCACATTTGAGCGAAAAGCTAGGCTCGTGAGAGATGCAATAGATGATCTACTCGAGGCGGACGATGACCTTGTGACCATGTACTTGACTGAAAGGGCGCAAGGAAAAGTCAGGGAAGAAGACGACCACACAGAGGTTGAGATGCTGCTAGAATCGTACCACAAAGTCTGCGATGAGATAGTCCAAATCGCTGGGAATCAGGTCAGCAATATTCGAAACACTGAGGAGGTGTAAGTGTCCCAAGTTTCGCCAACAACATTGTTCCATACTAACGTCAACAGCGTGAAAGCCATTCTTGACGCCAATCGCAACTCCCTTATGCTTCTCGATCTCAAGTTTAGCATTGGCACTTTGGGCATTGGCACTGCGGCCTTCGCTGCCAGTCTCTACGGTATGAATCTGAAGAACTTCATCGAGGAATCGGATCTCGGTTTTTTGGGAGTGACAGCCACGTCGACGGTCTTGGCAGCGGTGGTATGGGCGTATGGCCTCAAGAGGCTTCGAAGGGTACAAAGGGTCAGTATGTGGGGCGAGCAAGGGAGCAGGAGCCGTGGACCATGGACAGACGTCAACACCCCTCTACCGGCCTTACCAGGAGAGTCGAGGGTGGAGCGACAAAGGAGGCTGGAGCTGGCAAGGAATGAAAGTGGAGAAGACGGCGCAGGAGTAAGAGAAGGCTCAGAAGCCGTGGAGATGTATCCAACGGTAAATGAGGAGAAGCCTTTAAACGAGAAGTGAGACATTTCGTGGCCATTGGCCTTGGAAGTTGTCCAGGCACGGCCAGTCTGGTTGATTTGTCCTGCACAGCGATGGGAGCGTTCCGTGGCATCTGTATCTTGTACCAATAGGCCTTATGCAACTCAATCTGTACGGTTCGGAAATCCATTGCGTCGAGCCACGCACATCATTGGTATGATAATCACCTTGTTGTTATCAATCGTCTCTTGTCGACATCTATTCGGCGATACAAGCTAAGGCTAATCGTGTCTACCCTCATTTACGCCCATTTTAAATCCGACATAGATAGCTACCACTATCATAGCTACCACTACTCCTTATTTAAATAGCCTACTATCATAGTCTATCATAATGACTAATACTACGGTACTATAGTCGCCGTCTGTAGGCCTGATATAGCAGAAATCTCTGTCCTGGACTCAGATGTAGCCTATTTTTATTCTGGCTATTTTTAAAGACACGAAGAGAGACTGAGAGGTAGAAGTCTAGTCAAGAAAAAGGCTACTGTCAAGGAAATGGATGACTGGGTCATGAATTCATGGTGTGGTGTAAAGATGTTCATTATTCTATGTGCCTGCAGGGCAGATATGTGCGGTGCCAAGCCACACTAGGCCCAAATGGGTGGTGGCTCTGGAGGAGGCCTTGGCGTACCGTGACATGGCTGTTACGTCGGAATTATCGGATTTAAAATGGGCGCAAATGGGGGTAGACACTTAAGTCCAGCCTTGGCGATCCGTCCTCACCATCCTGGACGCCACTACCATCTCAAGGAGGAATGCGAGGGAGTACTCGAAGTCACTTCGTGCTGGTCATGGAACGAATCCATTGGTCTGTCAGTCGCTTGAATCCTGAGCACCAGGTCCCTTTTTGAATCGCTCGCCAGTTGCTATGTCAAAACCCTGGCTCCTGGTATCTCCTGCCTCTCGTGGCATTGGTCTCCAGCTCGCCAGACGCCTGCTCAAGACCACAGATCTGCCCGTCATTGCAACAGCACGAAAAGATGTGAAAATGACCAACGAGCAAATACTGAATGGCCTCGACGTGGACAAGCAGAGGCTTGAGGTGCTGAAGCTCGATGTGACTGGTACAATTTCGCCAATGTTCCTACCGATCTCGAAATTCCCGTTGACCATTTTCGTCAGATGAAAGCACCATCTCTAGAGCGGCATCCCACTGCAAATCCCGTTTCTCATCCAGTTACCTCCGCCTCGCTTTTTGCATCCCTGGCATCCTTCATCCCGAGAAGTCCCCCTCCCAAATCGACCATGCCAAAGCCCTCTCCACTTTCCAAATCAATACGCTTGGTCCCCTTCTCCTCTCAAAGCACTTTTCGCCTCTTCTACCCCGCCGTTCCACGACCCTCGAACCCATCCCGCACCTCCCTGCTTCCGCTGTCCTTGCCCTGATGTCTGCGAGAGTGGGTAGCATAAGTGATAATAGCCTTGGTGGATGGTACAGCTACCGTGCAAGCAAAGCTGCTGTCAATTCCATCGCGAAAAGCATAGATATCTATCTAAGGCAAAGATGTGGGGAGAACGCGATGTGTGTGAGTTTGCATCCGGGCACTGTGCAGACAGGGTTGAGTGAGGAGTTTTGGGGAAGCACG
This sequence comes from Letharia columbiana, assembly GCF_014066305.1. Lineage (NCBI taxonomy): Eukaryota > Fungi > Ascomycota > Lecanoromycetes > Lecanorales > Parmeliaceae > Letharia > Letharia columbiana. The sequence continues at coordinate 10,773 of NW_023501186.1, read as the reverse complement.
CCAAAGGAGAAGTTGTTTACGCCTGAGTTTGCCGCCGAAAAGTTGATACAAGTTGTGAACGATGCCGGGTTGGACGGGAGGGGCAAATGCTGGGACTGGGAGGGAAAGGAGATACCGCCTTGATGGGGCCAATAGTAAAGTGGTTGAAGCAGATGACACGAGGGAAGGGTAACGAAGACAGCTTTGATTTCTTCGAGTTACCGGTTCTATCAGCACATGCGTCTTCTCCGGCCAACTTTAACTTGCCTGATCCCAAGCCGAAATCGACTTTTCCAAGCTGTACTACTCCCTATGGTCCGCTGGAAGTGCTCCACCTGGCACCCGCATTGCCACTATGTAGTGCCAAAAGATTCTCCAGCCCTGCATACAAGCTCCCCGTCCCACTCGTCCCACTTGACCGATCACAGTCCTTACCCGACAAACCAATGGAGCTATCCCCATCCGTGCCTTCCATTCCATTCAGTCCTCGACTACCACCGCAAGCCGCAGACGTGTTAATCACAGCCAGAAATGCACTCTCGAGCATGGCGTTCTTCCGTTCCATAGCGGAGAGTCGCTCTTCGAGACCGCTCATTTCATGGATCAAGGAGTGATCTGAGGAGCGATGCGAGCGTCTTCGCAAGAGAGGAGACAGGTGGGGCGTCGGTACCCGGGAAGCAACAGGGCGCGGAACCGGCAGCGAATGGGACGACACTGGGCGTACTTTGCTCTCATCCTCCGGTCCCTGCAGAGTCGGAGACGCTAGATGAGGCGGCACAGGATAGAAGCCATTTGTTTTGAAACCCCGCGGATGCTCGTCCATGCTATTTCTGCCGAAGTGTGACTTTTGGGATGGTGCTCGCTGGACTGGGGAAACGGGTTTCTGCTCAGCGACTATGATGATCGGAGAGAGCCTTTGAGAAAGCGTGCTGCTGTCGCGATATTGGAGTGTCGTCGTCGCGCTCAGATTGCTGACTTGAGAGTGCTGTGTTCTGTGCTTAAGTTCGAAGAGCGCATAGTTGTAGGAATCTCGTGGACTTGGTAGCTCCGCGACCCCTTCATGGCACCTCTGATCGTTCACTGTGTTCCGAGTGACCGGTTCGACCGCTTCAATCGTTGCCTCGTGAGACCTCATGCGAGCTAAGTCTCGATGTTTCTTTTTTCGGGTATTCTCTGCTCCTTCTTTCTTCAGCTGTTCTAGCTCGTCTGGTGTGCCAACGCTCAGGCTTGTGGGCAAGTGATCCAACCGCGGAAACGAGATGCCGCGTCTCTTCGAGCGGAGTGGCGGCAACGGCTGAGACATCTCTTGCTCTGTTTCAGTCGCTGCATTCATCCTAACCGGCGAACCGGGTCTTTTGGGTGGGCTGCTGTCCACGGAAGGGTACAGTTTGTATTGGGATCTGGTAGGTGACTTTTGCGGTGGTACCTTCGGGGGCGAGGTCTCTGGGCTTGCTAACCTCCGGCTTGAATGACTGGCTCTCGGTGTCGCTGGGCCGAAGCTGTCGAGCCCTTCAGGCAAAGACGGCAACGGCGTGAGAGGTGCAGGCCCGGGCTGAGGTGGTACCTTGACGAAGACGGCGCTTTGGGCATTAGATACAACGCCGGATGAGGCATCTGATTGGATGTCTTCTGCAGTGGATTCGGCGGACACAACGGAAGGCGCCTTGGAATGGTAGTTGATGACGGGTGATGTCTTGGTCCCTGGAACCTGCTCTTGGGTCATGGGCAACGGTGGCGTTAGAGGTCTGGCAGGTCCCCTGAAAACCATTGGGGGAAGGATGATGCGACTGGGACTCCGATTCAGTGGTTTTGCTGATTGACCTTCACAAGTGACGGCATCCCAAGATCCGTCTGGCGCGACTGGAGCTTCTGTCTGTTTGCCCGTTTTCTTGGCTGGACTGCGTGATCTGCGCCGAATGACCGCGCGAACACGCGAAAATGGTGCCGGACCATTGGCGGCAAAGTCGCGGACTCTTGGCTGGTACTCAGCTTCTGGTACTGGGACTTGAGAAGCACCTACAGTCAAAGTAGTCGTCTCGCCTTGGGACAGTATCTGAGAAAGGTCCCTCAATAAACCGAGAGAGTCATCAGTGGTGCTCTTTCTTGGTGACGATTGCACGGTTGCTGCTTCGGTCAATGGCTTGGGTTCGATGGGTCCGTTTCGTCCAGGTGCGGTGTTTCCGTTCGTCAGTCTGTCCCTGAGAACTCTGTTTCCGAGACTTTCGGAGGTAGGATCGGGAAATCCAACGGTCTGGTAAGGTGACATTCGATGTTTAGCTTCTTCACTTTCAAGGCTCCTGTGGGCCGAACGCTCATGTACCGGTTCCTGGGTCGCATTGACTTGATGAACGATCGAATTGACATCCCCAACGAGATCCAAAGGAGCTGGGGGATGCCTTCGTTGGCCTTCACTCGCAGGAGAGCCCATAGGACGTCTGCTTTCATTAACCCGGTAGGTTGATGCGTTGCCACTGCTATCGTATATTTGTCTTGAAAGGATCTGTCCATACTTGCGACCATCTGAAGTCCTGTGTATCGCAATTGGCATCTTATTCTCTTTCGAAGACTTGCGTTTAGAGCGCGAACTGAAAACTGTCTTGAGTGAATGCTTGCGATGCTCCGGTGGTGGTTTATCGTCCCCAGTCGCGCTTGGAGGACCCTTGACAAGCTCCTCGCATATCTGTTTGTTCAACCTCCTCGCCTCGCATATCTGTTTGTTCAACCTCGTCGCCTCCAAGTTGTGAATGAAGCCAGCATTTCGTGGCTGGAGTCGCGTGGATCCCTTGGGGAAATGGCGCTTTGGATGCAGCTGCGGCGAGTCTCCGTCAATGCTGCTTTGCGGCGGGTCTGGAAATCGGAAAGTCGCTGGATCAATGTGCAGATTGGAATCCATCATAACCTAATCGTCGGAGATGTGACGAGTTGTTAAATGCTCGAAAGTTGTGTGTGAGACGGCTTTTAACCCTCGGCCTTAAATTAGCAAGGGGCCGGGATCGGAGTAAGGTGTTCAGTCCTAGTGCCGGGTTTTCAAAAATATCACGAGAAGTCTGCCAGAGAAGAAAGTGGGTAGGTTGCATATGCATTCATGCAAGGGGCGAGGTAGTTCAGTACATTCATTGGGGCAAGAAGGCAGCAAAGGATCAGCAAGGCACAAGATGGGAAGAAGGGGAATAGAGGTAAGAAATCGCCGCAGTATCGGATTGCCACAAACCTCAATCCACGCGGCTCAAGAAGGGGTCTCTGTTTGAAACAATTCTTGGTTGCGAGCCGGCGCCAGGACAATACCCCCATGGTTTGCATCATGTAAAGGAGCCGCTAGCCGGCTTGCACCAACTGCGCCCCGAAAACGCCCGCTCATACTGTAGTATGTGACCAGCATACTGACGCCTAGCAAGGCATTTATCTACATGACGCCTTGCAAGATGCAGCGCTGAAACGAAACAGTAAGCAATAAGACAGCGTCTCTTCGAATCGAAAGGCAGGCAATCACAGCCTCTTCTTGGGCCTAATAAAAGGATCCGCGTCTCTTTTCTTCTTTGGTGGTCGAACTATATGTTGTTGAGGGAGAGGTGGCCTAATTGTAGGAACCTCTTCCGCTTTGATCACTTGACTCGAGCCGTTCCCCGGACGCGTTGACTGTCCAGAATATCGCACCACTCCTGATGCCACGTTGAGGTTCCCGGACCGGTCGTTGATTCTGTCGACTTGCCTTGGTCCTGCCGCAGCCGCAATACTGTTCGGCGTGGCCGAGCTTGGCGCATTGTTCGCTGGCCTTGGAGGAAGATTGGGGCTCTTCGATGGCGCGTTGGATGGCCTGGGAGGCAAAGTGGAATGTGATGAAGTGCCATTTCGATTCCTGCTATGGCTTCCGTTGGGTAGCCTAGATAGCGGTTGGTCGCCGTTCGATGGTCGTTTGGGTGCATCTTGTTGACTCAGTCCGAAGGGCCCACGTGCTGACTCAGGTCCCTTGGGAGCGTCTAAAGGCGGAGAACGTTCTCTTTTCCTTTTCTCGCCAATGTGCTGAGTTCGCCCTAGGCGATTTGGACCAATATTATCAGGTGCTGGTGTCTCAGCCGTACTCCGTACAACAGGTACTTGCATGCCATGGGACCCCATTTGCCTCTTCCGCCGGATCTCTGGCAAACGCTGTAAAAGGTATTTGTGGTCCGCCTCGGTCTTGGTAAGCCGTTCCTTTTCTTTCTTCGACAAAGGCGCCGTACTGCTGCAAGTCTTCTGGGTATGGTCAAATACACCGCAAATCAGACAGCGGTCCCTTGTGCAGGAGGCTTTTACATGGTCGGAGCCGGCGCAGCGATAGCATTTGTTTGGGCTCATGTTCGCGGCGTCTGGGTTGTCGCAACGACTGGTAAAATGTGCAAAACTGCCACACTTCTGGCAATTTTCAAGTGGATTCAGGCCGTTCGCTCCTCCGGCAGGCTTCGACGGCATCGCCGCGGCATCATTGAACAGTCTGCTGTGGACTGGTGAATCTGCAACGACTGAGCTGCGGCGTCTTGCAGCGGTGGAAGCGCTGGAGGCTGGTGCGTCAATCATCTCGATATCGTGATCGACATCTGAAGGACTAGCACTCGTCACCGGTGAATCTTTCTTTCCGGTAGGCATGGCCGAGTCCAATTGTAACAACGGTTTCTTCAAGAGGCTTACCAGGTCACCGCTAGTGTAACGGTCTCGACGCTTTGCATCTTGGATCAAGCGGCCCCAAAACTCCCCCCGTATCAGAGATTGGGAATTGCCCAAGACCCATAGCGATGATTTGGCTCGTGTAATGCCCACGTTCATTCGCCGAATATCCGACAGAAATCCGATGCCGCCGCTAAAGGATGCCCGAACACAGGAGAAAATGATTACCTCGCTCTCGCGTCCTTGAAACGCATCCGTAGTATTGAACTCCACAGTGGTCAGCACGGAGTCACCATAGATTTGGGCAAACCGAGAGCGAAGTTCCCGCAGCTGGCTTTTATAAGGGGTGATTATCCCAATCTTTCCTTTGAATTCGTAGCCTTTGCAGTCGGTAATCAGACGCTCAAATAGCTTGAGTGCCACTTCGATTTCCGCGATATTGATCAACGAGTGACCACGCGGAACACTTTGCTGGGTACCTTGCACATCAAAGAAGCGGTATGGTCCGAGGATCTTGCTCTGGTGCCAGGGTCTTGTCCTCAGCTTGGCCATGTCTGGTCCATCCAGAAGTTTAGCATCGTAGAAAGCGTTGCTAGGGAAAAGACTGATCTCCGGATGCATCCGGTATTGAGTATCCAGAAGATGGACGTCGTTGGGACTATTGGCTTGCATGCGGACGAACAGACTCTGCTCGTATTGGAATCGTGCAGCTTCTCTCGAAAGCACTGTCGGCGGCAATTGTTTGGGGTCGCCCACCAAGATGCACTTGGAGCATCCGTACTTGAGAGGGATCAGCGCGCTGAGCTCGATTGATTGGGCGGCTTCATCAATGACGACAGTCTCGAATTCAATATTCAGGCCCTGGAACATCTCGTGACCGCTGCCACTCAGTGTAGCACAGATCACATGAGCACCGTCAAGGACTTCTTGTTGTACACGCCGCCTGCTCATCTCTGCATCTCTGGCGGCCGTATCACCGCTGTCTCGAGCCACGTCGATCTGATTACTGAGCTGTTGCTTCCTTCTCTTCAACACTTCAAATTCGCGATCCTGCTCTGCGGACACCGGCATTCCGCTGGCTTTGAGTCCGTCCACCACTGTCCGAAGACTATGAAGTTGGTCGCTTGTGGACTTGTGTCCCATCATGATCTTGTGGATCTCGTCTCCGGTCCCCGTTTTCTTGCCACTAGCGACATTGAGTTTTGCGTTAACGAGCTCTTCCAACGTCACGTCCAGAACGTTGGTATTGATGGCATCGCTACGGCCAAGACGAATCACTGAGAGAGTCTGTGAGTTTCCCTCGGCTGTCTTAATGCCTTGCTTGAACCTCATGACGAGCTCGTCGACTGCCGCATTGCTTGGAGCGCAGACAAGTAGCTTTTTTGAGGCAGCCCCGTTGCCGTTGCGCTGCACGTTTCCACTGTTGCTCTGCGGACGAGCAATAGGCACGCCTTTATCAGCGAAACTACCGGTCAACAGTGCACCGACAATTGCCACTATTGTCTTAGTCTTGCCTGAGCCTGGTGGACTATGCCACAGTATTAGCGGCTGCTAGCGCGGCAAAGTGTCATACATCAACATACCCTTGGATGAGAGTGAAGGCATCATTGTCAACAGCTGATTTAACAGCTTTGGCCTGTGCAATGTTGATACTGTAATTCGCTACGAGGGGTCCCAAGTGTTTTTCTGAGTACTCGAGCAGTGGCGATGGTCTCGCTCTAATCACCTCATCGCAAAGATCAAAATACTTGAGACCCAGCAAAGCACCGTATTCCCTCTCCAACGGTGTGATGGACGAAACCTTGACACCGTATAACGTGGAATTAGGTACCATCGAGGCCACTAGGCCGTTGCCCACGTTCGCCCTGTACGTTATTTCCATCGTGGACTTCTTCCGACTGATCTTGAAGACGCGGGCAAGACAATGCGCTTGCCGGGCTTCAGCTGTAGGTGACTGATGTTTTGACATCAATACTACGTCGGCTTCACCGATCCCAAGCTCCTTACCTTCAGCCATCGATATAGTTGTACTGACTTCGAGAAAGGCATCGACGGTCATGCGATTTGCTACCTTGATTTCGAAGGTCTTGAAATTGCCTTCTTCTTTCGACTTCAAGAATCCCTGCCACGCTTCGAGGACTAGCAGGGGCTCAAAGGTATTCTGATAATCGGTGGGGGTTCGAAAGCTGTTTGTCACTAAGCTGTAGTCCTGCCTCTCGGTGCCTGGGGGAAAGTCGCCGTTGTGGAAAAAGTCCCAGCCGAGGATAGTCTTATGGAGAGCCGTGAGGTCGGGTGCCAATCGTGCACGCATATCTTTGGCAGACCTGACCTGCCTTGTCTTCTTGATCGGTCCCTTGTATTTGGCTTGTATGGCTCTGGCAGCTTGATATTCTCGGACCACATCAGGGAGTCTCGACGGTTTGGGGCCGAAGAGCTCTCGATCCAGATCGTTGTCTGATTCGGATTCTGAGCCCGAGGATAACATCATACTGGACGCCTTGGGGGCGTGATCCTTGCCTTTCACGCCGAGGCTGCCCAAGCCCGAGCCTTCCCCGAAAGTTTGTCCGGAATTGCCAACCGCGGCCTTCTTCTTGACCATGGCCAGTGTCTCGGCATCTCGCTGCTTCTTTGCTTCTCGGTCTCTTTCACGCTTTTCGCGGAAGAGAGCGCGGTCAGCGTCAGATGCGACGACTGCCTTGGCCCCCTTGAGGGCTTTCTTCTCCCGCGTTGGGACGGTAGACGGTTTGCGATCCCGAGTCTCTGTTGGTTTCCTGCTCGCAGCGATCGAGGCCTCCATGCCCTTCATCAACTCCGCAGAGCGACTGACGGATAAGAGGTCCTGGTCCAGGATGTCGGAATCGCCAAATTCATCGTCAGATACCTCGACGACGGGCTGAGATGACTTGGCTTTGGACCTCCAAGCATCCAAGTCAATAACCCCCGCCTTGATTCTCTTCTTGACAGCTAGGGACTGCTCTTGGCTACGATCCGACACGGGTCCAGACTGTTCACCATCAGTATCTGCCAAGGCAACCGTACGACCCAGGTTTGACTCCAACGCTCTTGCGAGCTCGGCTTTCTCCTGTGGTTTCAAGTGTGTCCTTCCTTGAGGTCCATTGTTGATCACTTGCTCCAGGAAATTGCAGGGTCCTTCAGCAAGGGTCATGGACAAGTCCGTCAGTCGATCCAAGACTTTGTGGGTAAGCTTTACCGAGATTTCCACGAGGAAAAGATCACGTAGTCTTAGCCATTTACTCATTGCTTCCATGATCCGAGCGGGATGCTCCAGAAGGCCCTTGCCGGCTTTGTTTTCCTGGGCTCCGGTGGTACCGTCCTCCTGCTTGACGGGATTTGCAGAATCAATCGCAGTTGCGAAGACGCTGTACTGGTCGAAAAATCGTTCCGAGAATTGCATGGTATCTCTGCAGAACTCCTTGAGTAGATTGGAATCAGCAACTCTCGCCCGACTCCAATCCTCCGTCGTCTCGTATATCACTCTCAGACCTTCCCACTGGCATTCCCAGAAGTTCTCCAGCGCTTTGGTTTCGGGTGTGCCGGTGAGCGAACGGGTTCGGAGTAAGCCGTGTTGAGAGTCGCAGAGGATGTCAAGCACATCGGAGGAGGTCTTCAACATGCGGGGGCAAGAAGCAAATGTCCGATTACGTGCAATGCGACGGATAGACCAAGAGAATGCATTCAGTGTCGTCTCGAGGAAGGTCTTGAGTAAGTGGCCAATGGCCTCCTTCCGAGCTGATTCGGAGCTGATGCTTTTGATGAGATTGACTCCTGCTTCGTATAGGTTGGCATCCGGCGAGAAGAGCGATGCAACCAATGCAGTAGCCGTGTCAGAGTGGCGGAAGAGCTTATCCAGATCGCTTGGGCCAAAGTCATTGATACGCTCCAAGATTTGACATACCAAATGTGTGAGGCGGCCGAATTTGACGTTGAATCCGCTTTTGGCTTTGGCGTAAATCTCGTCTGCTTTCACCTTGGGGTTTTCATCCACGTTCACCTTGAATTTTTCGAGCCCCGTGAGATCGTTGATGCCGACCAGAGCTGCCTTAGCCACGGCCACATTGCCACGGTCGAGATGTTGAACTACAGCGTCCCAAATGGCTGGGGAGTACGACGCATATCCATCCGAGACTTCTTTGTTTTGCTTCAAAGCCTCTTGATCCGTCTTCAAAGATTTGCATTCCAACGCGAGAGCAACCTTGACAATCTTCAGACAGGTATCTGCGCAGTGTTCATGGAGCTTGTTGTCAGTAGGCATGGAAGGTATCTCGATGATCTCTTTGATGTACGCGCTAGTTACTTCCAACGTCTCAGCGGCTACAATTCGACCCGTTGGACTCAGTGTAGCACCCTCCTTGTTGCAATTGATCAGCGTCCAGCCCAAGGTCGCAAATCCTGTTCGTTTGCACTCTGCCCTCGCGTGTACCGGAAACATGTTTGCTTGCAATCTGTCCAACAGCTGAAAGCCAAGGGAACGACATGCTCCAGCCTGATGCACAGTCTCTAAAGAGGTCATGAAAGGTCTGATCCAAGCGAGCATGTCCTTGAGCGCAGATGACTCATATTCTTCGTCTTCGTCGGCTTCCATTATGAATCTGTCAAATTGTGGGTTGTTGAAGACCTGCTCGATGAATGCGGTTGGCGAGATTGTGCCCATTGAGTCCCAGAAATCCTTTGGTGCGAGCTCCAGCAAGCTCCTGATTGTTTGGATTAAATAGCGTAATCCTTCCATGTCATGATTGAGGTTTTCTAAAGCGAGCCGGAAAACGTCAATATCCAAGGCACGAAGGGAATGGGTTACTAGATTGTTGTCGAGCTTTTTGATAATCAGGCCAACGCCGTACCATAGTCGTTGGAGCATCGTCATGTCCACATCAGGTCCAAGACACAGCCGCATGTTCAACAGAAGCGGGTCTCGTAGGGCAAAGTCGAAATCCTCCTCTGAGGGTATGGTCTTATACTTCGACCAAGTATGGGTAGCCCAGGTCCACCTTTCATGGTTCGTGTCGAACAGGAAAGTCGTTGCGCCTGGTACATACTGCGTAATTCTCAGTCTCCTGTTCGTCTGCACTAAAGTAAAAGGAAGCTGAAAATGCTCTTCTAGAAGAGACCTATCGGCGAAGAAGGCTTCACAACACAGAGCTTCGAAAAGGGCAAGCTGGGAGGGGAGCTCTAGGACGTCCTTGTGCCGACTTGAGGGATCAGTCGCTTCCAATTTTAGAGTCGCACCGTCCAGCCCGCGCCTGATGCGGTCGATGTCTCGGGTATTGAATATATCGATTAAAGCGCCCACGTCCTCTTCGGTGTGGAGACTACCAGCATTAGCATTGCAATGGTCCCTCCGAGGTTCCAGGTCTTCTGTGTACCACTTACTGCCTCAGATTTTCAACCAGTCGCTGTCGAGATTTGTAGTATGCTATGACACATGCATCGCATCTTCCCAATTGTTCATCGATCCGGGCCCCAAGCTCTTCTTGAATGCGCCGCGCATCATCACCGTCGAAGGAGAAGAGCATTAAGCACTCACATGCTTGCTCTCTTCGGAGGTCAGCACTCTCACCAATCGGATGCTCGATTTTCACGCGGTTCAGATCAGGGGCAGTGGGTGTGTATATGCTGCAAAACCAGTGCAATTCAGGAGGCAGATTCTTCAGCTCTCTAGTCAAAGTTCAAGTCGTCAGTGAGGTGACAGTGAGTCGTTTGGACACCTTCGGGCACTGGGATACGTACTGGAGCTTACTCAAATACACCGCCATGGTTGTTTAAGCGCCGTTGAAGAGCAGCGCTGGTTGGAGAGCCCTTGCCCTCCCTCTGAGGAAGTATGGTGGATCTTGAAGCTTTGGCTTCACGGTGGGCATTCTCGGGGTCGCGAGAGGCTTGCCACTGAGATAGCAGGAATATTTACGGTGTCCATGATCATGGCGGCTTTTAGTGAGGTTCAACAGAACAAGAGAGTCGCAGGTCAGGGTAGCAAGCTCAGGTGAAGCTTATTAAAAGGCAAGACAATGAGAATGAGGAGGAGTCTTGGAGTTTTACTGTTGAGAAGGTATACCGATAATCATCTGTGCTTTGCTACTCGCATGTACGGAATTAAACGCGTAAAGTGGAACACAACATTTATGCTGGCATCAACTAGCG
>NW_023501185.1:0-27144 GCF_014066305.1 Letharia columbiana | reverse complement strand
TTTGTAGGCAATTATTACGGATCAATTCTTTACACTCGATCTAATTAAACCTTAGCGCGCCTCTCTTCGTACATATCTGCTCTATAAGCACATAGATTAATTAACATCTTTATACTACACTATATATATAAGTTATATAAATTAGTATATATAATAGAATAAGGTAGGGCTGAGCTTGGAAACCTTGAATTTGTATGTACAGCCAATTATCAATTTAGGGTCGACTACGCTCTTTAGTTAGACCGGCTAAGTCAGCCCGCTAGCCCTCCCGAGCTCCCTTATCAAAAATTTGTGTGTAGAAGTTTTACACTTTGAAGTACGGAGTACTCAGCTTGCGATACATACAGTTACTTCATAATTCCTCAGATTGTAGAGCTTGCTTTGCGCTTTCTAACGCTGTAAAAATTATGAAGTTTGTACCTACTATTGGTGGAGCGAAGTAGCATTTAAACATAGTTACACGAAACGCGTCCGGGATCGGATAATAATTCTTCCACCTGTTTGTGTAACCATTCTTCTTCGGGCTAATTACCGAATCATACCCCGAAACTATAAATCCTTACCGAATCATACCCCTAATTACTGAATCATACCCCTACACCAAAATTTGGGGTATGATTCGGTAAGGATTAATTGCTTGGGGTATGATTCGGTAATTTATCAAACTTGCTGTGTAGACTATCGCGCGAGTGAAGACAGTGTGTGAAAGTCACAGACTGAATGTAGATAGGCTGGGGGGCCAAATTTAGCCCACTGTTAGCAGCAGCCCCTATGGGGGCCCTGCGACGGCCCTACTGGGGGCCCTATTTAGGTCCAAATAGGGGTGTCTGACTGTTAAGCGCAAAAAAACCTGGTCCCGGGGGTGTCTGCGCTGCTAGACACCCCTATTTGAACCTAAATAGGGCCCCCGTTGGGCCGTCGCTGGGCCCCGTGGGGGCTGCTGCTAACACCCACTCGGCTTTCGTCTGATATATTTAAGCTGGTAGGTCACCCATTGAATATTATCGGAGATTTCCTCTTTTCTATGGTCGGATGGCCCAGGTCGCGAATTTTCTTCTTTGCGATTTTTATCATGAATGGTAAATTACCGAATCATACCCCAGTAATGGCAAATTACTGAATTATACCCCTAGGGGTATGATTCAGTAATTAGGTATGATTCGGTAAGGATTCATAGTTTCGGGGTATGAATTAGTAATTAGCCCATTCTTCTTCCACCATTCTACCAATTCTACCAATTCCACCAATATGAACACAATCGTCTTCGGTTTCAGGCATGTACACCCCTTTTACCCGCCTCTTAGAGCCCCTACTAACGCCCTCAGGCCACCCCTCGGCGAATCCGCTACTGCTAGCAATCGAGGCCGCAAGCGAGCCTAACAGCTACCTACTACTACTCATAAACGCGTTGAAAGGCCCTCAAAGAGCCCGAACGAATACGTCCTCCCCTACATACTCCTCCCAAGCCAGCGATGGTGCCTTCCAACCCAGCGATGCTACCTCCCAAGACGCGTCTTCCTCCTTTACCCGTTCTTCATCACCCTATTTTAAAGCCTCTCAACGCGTATTAGATCCTAAACATCGTCAAGAAGAAGCTCCTGAAAATATAATAATTACACCAGGGAGAACACTATGGAGAATACTGCGGAGAAACCAAGCGACAACAAGGCCACCATCGTCAAGAACACGGCTCAGCTCTCCAAGATCCCACGTCATATCAGTCATCCACTCAGTCAGCCACTCAGCTAGCCACTCAGTCTGATACTCTACAAGAGGAGGAGCAAGAGAAGGAACTATAACAGGCAAATGCGGAGAACACTGCGGAGAAACCAAGCGGCAACAAGGCCACCATCGTCAAGAACACGGCTCAGCTCTCCAAGATCCCACGTCATATCAGTCATCCACTCAGTCAGCCACTCAGCTAGCCACTCAGTCTAATACTCTCCCTACAAGAGAAGAAGCAAGAGGAGGAACTACAACAGGCAAATGCGGAGAACACTGCGGAGAAACCAAGCGGCAATAGAGCCACCATCGTCAAAAACACCGAAAAAGCTCAGCTCTCCAAGATCCCACGTCACATGCTCTCCACGGTTCCACATCAAATCATCACTCAGCAAGCGGAGAACACCACTGCAACTTGGCCTATCATCCCCACTACATTAAGGAGCAAGAGGAGGAACTACAATAACGTTATAAGAGGAGAATCTACTGCGACGATCATAGCCAATTAGGCCTCTGCAGAAGGAACATCAGACGATACATATTTGAACGAATTGAAACCGTCCGATGTCTTGCTCTGACAGCTATTTCATTATTCGAAAGATTTCACTGCGGCAGGAGATAATGTAGGATTCACACCACTAATTAGCACGTTGTCTCCATTTCTTTCCGATATTTCGATACTTCTTACCATAAGGACATGGCCTTTCTCTGTTTTTTATGGGCAATTATTACGGATCAATTCTTTACACTCGATATACCTTTCTAATTAGACCTTAGCGCGCCTCTCTCCATACATATATGTCTATATACTATATAGATTAAATCAATTTTGAAAGTAGGTCAAAAACGTATAGCAAGCGATCAGAGTTCGATTTGACTTAGGGCTAGGGCTAAAATTCGATTTAACTTAGAAAAATCGAACTCCATTTAACTTAGAAAAATGAAAAATCCAACTCCATGAATTTAATTTATAGGTCTTTACTTATTACTTATAATAACTTAGTCGATCTAATTAAAGAGCGTAGCGAATTTAAATTAATAATAAACTATATATATAAATTTAAGATTTTTAAGCTTAGCTCTATCTTACTCTTTTATATATATTAAGAATATTTTATTTTAATATTTTATTAATTAATAATAATTTATTTTATAGATGTTAAGACTACGCTTTAATTATAGTTATTATATTAATTTTAAATCGCTATCTCTTAAAAAAATTAAAAAACTAGAATTATTAGATTTAAAGAGTTTTAGAATTAATATAATAATATAAAATTAGAAAGAAAGATATATTTATATATCGATTTACTAGTAAAAATAATTCTTAAGAAAGTAAAGAAAACTTAAAGGAAATCGCTTATTTAAGTTTATTCGCTAAGATTTCGTTAAGCGTACGTTAAGCGTATATAAGTTAAATAATCTAAAGTTCTCTTATTTAGAACTTATAAGCTTCTTTTCTAATATCATTTTAAAAAATCTTATTATTATTATTATTTTTAGATTTATATTTTAGAATAATATTAGTTTTATTTATCCTTTCTATATTTCTAATAAAACTCTTTTATTTATTATTATATATACTTTTTTTTTTTCTAATATCTAATTATCGAATAATTATATTTAAATATTTATAAAGAATAATAACTACGCGTTTAATATAATTATATATATATTCTTCTAAGATTTTTTATTAACTAGCGATCTTTAAATAGTTATTATTATTTCTCTTATAATTTAAATTAAGTTTAAATGAGATTATAAATAGCTAATTTTAGATAGATATTTATTAGTATATATAAAAAGAATAAGATAGAATTAAGCTTAAAAATCTTAAATTTATATATTATGAGATAGTAAGGCCTCTTTCAATGGAACTGCGTAGCAGCTATGTAATCACGAGGTCTAGATGCGTAGTTGATAGAATAGATAGATCAGTTGCTAGATGAACTAATAACTAAAGAAAGAAGAAGGGGAAAGGGGACTCGCAAGTATTTAAGACTTTGCCAAGCATGTTGGATACTCGCCCTAGCTGCGTAGCTTGCAGCCTGGCAAGCGACGCAAGCGAGCCTATCAGTTCGCTCCGAGTACTTCCACCCTTACAACTGCATCCCCCCTCAGGAGGTTCAGCCCCTGAACCTCATCATCATTGCGCCTTGCAATTGAATGCGTGCGGACTTGCCAGTACCACCTGCGCTGCCCATTGCCAGCTTGGACGTAGCCTGAACTGACGTGTGCTGCAATGGCGCATCCGTACTGTGTGCCCTGAGGTCTTCTTGAGCATGTTGTCATGTTTACATGCTGAATCGCGACAGCATCGCTGTGCGCATTGTTGTTTTGGTCAATAGGACATGGGCGTAGTGCTACCCCATTGCGGTGTGCTATTGTCGCCATTGCCATGCGCTATTGTTGTGTTGTCACTTTGTGATCGTGGTGATCCTATTGTGGTGATCGTTGAAAGTCGCGCTAGTGAGTACAAAAAGACTCACTTCCAGTCTGACTTTTGTTCTTCTTAGCAACAACACCAACGCCGACGCCATCACAAGTAAGTGCCAAGTCTTTCTTCATGTCTGCTACCTTGCCTTCGTCCGTCCTTATCGCAGTATCGCGATAGCGAGCTACGCATTATCGCAACAGCATAGCATATGCATCGGTTGAGGTGATAGTCGAGTGAGGTTGAAGTCGCTCAGATCAACTTCACACACAACAAGCACCTTAAAGGATACTTTACGATGCTTTTTAGACAGCATAAGAAGCATACTGACATGTTGACAGTGGCACCCAACCTTCGTTCGCGTGGCCCTGCGGGTCACCAAGTGCTCGTGGCCGTCGTGGTCCCTACGCCTCGCGCTGTTGCTGGTAGGCATTCACATCCGTTTTGAAGACGTGCTTGGCTAAGAAGGCTGTCAGCCCCCTCGTCGCTGCTCCCGTCGCTGCTCCCGTCGCTACTCCCGTTGCTGCTCCCTTCGTCCGTGCTCGGACATCGACCGTGAGTGGAAGAGATGCCAGACAACTGAGAGGTTGCGCTAACGTGTGCTAGTCCCCTTTTGCTGCCGTTGTGTGCGTGCGCTCGCACGTGATCCTCGTGCGGTCTACACCGCTCCGCCTGCTGGCTCGCGCCAGCGTAAGTGCGGGCGGTGCTCCGCGGGGGTCATGTGTGCGTGGTAGACTCGGTCCCCGTCTACCAGGGTGATGTCTTGTGTGCGGCCCGCACTGGCGGGGATGTTCGTGCTGCCCTTCGCCGCTGGACTGGTATGAATCCTATTGGCATATGCTAGGGTGCGTAGCTAACATGCGTAGCGGCTCACCGCGCCGAGGAACTTCGGCGCAACGCCGCCGTCTTCGCCCCTCCTCTGGCTGCTCCTCTTGCTGCCCCCTGTGCTGGGTCTTCCCGCCGTCTGGTAGGTCTTCTGGGTAAGCAGTTACTTCCCAGCATGAGATAACAGGTAGGCTAATGCTAAGCAGTGGTGGTCTTATATGCGGCCCTCGTGGTCACTTTTCTTGTGGTGCGTGGCGCTTCGGCGCTTTAGGATATGCCTGCGGGCTTCTTAGCTGTTTTCACTGGGCCTTTTGGCCACAATTCATTCGCCCGCCCGGGCCCCTCTGCTACTACTGCTTCCGTGGTCTACCTCGCTTCTTGATCCCCCTTGACGATTGCGCCTTTGGCTTTGTCTTGGGTGCTGGTTTGTGTGACTCCTTTGCTTGCTCGAAGTCCTTGATTGCGCCTTTAGCATTTTCGAGGTACTCCATTGGTTCCCACGAAGCTTCGTAAGGTGGGGAGTCTTTCCAGTTAATAAGATACTCAATCTCGCCCTTGCGAACTCTTTTTGTCTAGCACCTTGTTGACCTCCCACTCTTCTTCTTCATCAATCAAGACTGCTTGCGGCTCCGGATCATTGCCACGCGAGTGCCACGGCTCTAGTAGCGATACATGAAACACAGGATGGATTCTTCCATACCTAGCAGGGAGGTCTAGCTTGTAAGCCTGCGTGCCTATTTTCTCCAGCACTTCAAAAGGCCCAAGCTGCCTGTGATCAAGTTTCTTCTTTGGTCGCAAGGTGCGTATATTCAAGCTTCGCAATAGTACTTTATCTCCTTCCTTGAAGGTTATAGCCCTGTGGTTACTATTGTAGTACTTTGCTTGCTGCTTCGACGCTCGCTCCCACAATCCTTTCAGGTGCGATCTTGTCTCTCGCAACTATTCTGCTCGCTCTGTAGCAAGCGGTGCTTCCCCCTTAAGATCCTGCCCTCAGGAGCATTTCCTAAGTCTGCTGTGTATCCCATCAGCAGATCTTGCGGGGTCTTGCTGGTGCTTGCGTGTACGCTATTGTTGTATGCGAACGCAGCCATCGGCAAGATTTCAGGCCAGTTGTCCTGCTTGTAGTTGCAGTACACCCGCAGGTAGTGTTCCAGTACCTGGTTTTGCCTCTCAGTCTGACCATCGGTCTGAGGATGGAACGCAGTGCTTAGCCTGCGCTTCGCACCCAGGTGCCAATATAGCGTTGTCCAGAACTTGCTTGTGAACAGGGAGCCTCGATCCGAAATCAAGTTGCGCATCATGCCGCGCAGTGATACAAACTCCCGCCACAAGATGTCAGCAAGGCCATCAGCCTTCAGATCCTTGGTGGTCGCTACGTACGTTGCATGCTTGGTTAGCTTGTCTACCAAGACCAAGACAGCATCGCAAGTCTTGCCAGTGTACGGATCCCTTGCAGGTGGTAGGTCCGTGATGAAATCCAGTGTCACAGTGTGAAATGGATCCACGCCACCTGGGGGGGATCGACGCCAGCTCGCCATACGGCTTGTGATGATGAACTCGCACCCTTTGGCAATCGGGGCAAGTGCGAACATATTCTGCTATGTCGCTTATCATACCTGTCCAGTAGTACTTGGACCTGATACCCTCCTCAGTGCGCTTACGGGCAAAGTGCCCAGCATTAGGGTCATCATGATTTATACGAAGGATCTCTTCCTTCGTAGCAGGATCGTTAGGAATATAGACTGCGAGGCCACGACGTAGCAGTTCATCCCTCACCGACTCCCCATTTCGAAAGCTCATCCTGTTTAGCAGCGTACCTTTGGCGCCACTCCTCATTCGCAACGAAAGCGTCCTTGCGTTACAATTTGAGTAGCCATACTACCATTGGTTCTCGCAGCTCCAAATAGGACCTCTCCGACTCCAAAACCTGGTGAACCAGAAGTCGGGACGACATCGCAGCATCTAGAATACGTATCCGTCTATCGAGTACTCTCTTATCCAAGTTAGTGACTTAGGTATCTGCGACGGTAATACCGTCCAGTTACTCCGTCAACGCTACAAGTTTGACTGTAGCAGGTACGCCATTACGTTCTTACAGATCAGGTTGGTATTCCTGATTGCGAAGCTTGTTTCGCAAGGTAGAGAGGAAATCATCATTGTTATTCTCGCTACCATCCGGTTTAACAATATTAGACCTTCTTGACGGTGCATCCGCAGGGTTGAGTTTTCTCTTGCGATATTCGATTGTAAAGTTAAACGCAGCTAATTTCTCAGCCCAGCGAATCTACTTCGCATTAAGCTCTTTTATCGTCATGAAATAACGCAAGTTATTATGATCTGAGATCACACGAATAGGGTGCTTGCTACCTTGCAAGTAATACCTCCAATTCTTGAAGCCTAGCACAATCGCATAGAGCTCCTTGTCATGTGTGTCCCAGCGAGACTCAGCGCCTTTGAATTTGTAGCTGGAAAACGTAATGGGGTGCCATTACCCATCCCCGCTCAGTTGGCTGAGCACACCACCTGCACCTACGTTGGAAGTATCGGTCTCCATGATAAGCGGTGCTTCCCAATTGTAGTGTTCCAGCATAGGTGCGGTGGTGAACACCCGCTTGAGTGTTTTGAAAGCCTTACGTGCTTCCCCATTGAACACGAAGGGTGGTCTGGTCTCGCCTTTCTTCGCTCCTCGGGTCAGGTCCGTCAAAGGCGCAGCTATCTACGAAAAGCCTCGCACGAACCGCCGATAGAAGCCTGCGAACCCCAGAAAGACCAGGATGTCCTTAGCAGACTCGGGTTCTGGCCACTCAGTGATGGCCTCAATGCGCGATGGCTCCATTTGGATGTCACGCTGGTTTACCAAGAACCCCAAAAAGGTAACCTCATTGCGATTGAAAGCATATTTCGATAGCTTCGCATAGAGGCGATGCTCCAACAGTGCGCGCAGCACTTTGCGCATATGCCCCCAATGCAACTCTTCCGTTTCCGAATAGATTAGTATATCGTCCAAGTACACCACGCAGAAGACATCGATGTATGGCTTGAGTGCTTTATACACATAAGCTTGGAAGGTTACGGGGGCATTTGCGAGGCTAAAAGGTATCACTTGGTACTCGAACTGGCCGTAGCGAGTTCGGAAGGCGGTTTTCCACTCGTCTCCCTTTCGCACTCGTATTCTGTGATACATATTGCGAATATTAACCTTGGTAAAGTGCTTCGCATATGCGAACCTTTCCAATGTCTCTGAGAGTAGCGGCAACAGGTAATTGTTCTTGATGGTTACCTCGTTGAGCCCTCGATAGTCAACACAAAGTCGCAGCGAGCCATCTGGTTTCTTGATAAACAGCACTGGGGAGCCAATCTGACTGGTTAAGGGTCGAATCTACTTCCTCTCAAGCGCAGTGTCCAGGTAGTCCCTAATCGCTGCGAGCTTATTATGCGATATATTGTAAATCGGACCACTTCTGGGTAGCTTGCCAGGTAGCAGGTCGATCGGGTGCTCGATCTGGTCGTGCGTGTTGAGACTATTAGATAGCTCTTCTAAGAAGACTTCTGATAGATCCTCAAGTTGTTCAGGCACGCCAGGGTCGTCTAGCTGCGTGGCACCACACCGCACAGCTTCATCGCAGTCATCCTCACTGCTTTCAGATAGAATCTGATATGAGAGTGTGATAAACGCTTATCCCAGGCCATGCGTAACTGCTGTATTGGCCAATGACGCAAACTACTCCACATCCACCATTGCGATATCTACTTGCTTCTTATCGCTTATAGGAAAATTGCGGTAGGTCCAGAACTGCTCACGCTAATGAATGTCTGGATCGACATCATAGATCCAAGGGAAACCGAGAATAAGGTCGTATCCTCGCATGTCCACAGCATACGCCTTCAAGGTTTGCTCTTGCTTTTTTCCTCGACTGTCCGCGAGGCCAAAGACCAGATCATGCTTCCTATACGAGGGTATTTGATGACCGTCGATGGCACGCACCATTGTTGGCGCGTGTTCAGGTTCAGGAATCTGCGTCTCTTTGATGAAAGATTGCGACACAAAGATTTCCTCGCCACCGGTGTCCACCAGGGCAGTCACCTTACGCTTCCCACTCGGCGTAGTAATTTCGCCTCTCAACAATAGAGAGCGAGGTCGCCGCTTGGTTGGTGGCGTGCCTAATGCTGCAGCGGTAAGCATCAGGCTTTGCCTTTTCCCTTGCCTGATCTATGATTGCGCGCTTCGTTGCCCGCAACGTAGTTTGGATATTCGGGAGAATTCTTGTAATGTCCCAGCTGCTCGCAATCGTAGCATCGTATCTCAGCAAGGGGCGTCTTAGGCTTGGTACGAGAGTCGTCACCTTCGGGTTTGGTCCGCGCAGGCTTTTGTCCTTGCGGCGCCGAAGAGGACGAACCCTTCTTTTGATCTTGTTGGCCGTTCGCATGCTGCACCTTAGGCTTCGCATGCTGTTGACCACTGCTCCCCTGATTGCTGTCTTGTCGCTAAAGCGAGTCTTGTCTAGAGTAGGGAGCTCTTTCGTTTTTCGTAGCCTTTGCTCTCTACCCTGATACTGTTGTAGTAGTGCAGCATAGGTGGTAGGTTGGATAGCCTCCTTCATGGCTTCCAGAGGAATTTTCTCTACCACTCTATCTCGCAGGGCTTCCATGCGTTCCAGATCGGTCACATAGCGGTCTCGCTGCGACCAGAGCATGGTGAGGTAGTCATTGAAGCTGGCTACCGACTGCGCGTCCCTCATGACCGCTTTGGCCAACTGGCGTCCCACGTCATGAGACTTGACGGCTGGGTTGCGAACTTGGTTCAAGCACCACCCTTTGTATTCCTCCCAGGTAGGTTCCCCGGTGTCGCGCAGTATCGCATCCCTGGTATTCCTCCAGGTCTGGTTCTTAGCATCCACCAAGAGGGCAGAAGACCAGCGAGTCTTCTCTTCGTCCGTGCGGAAATCGATGCGAGGCGCCGAGGCGATGAAATCGTCGCAGTCTTGAAGAAACATGACTGTCGAACTGTAGTTGTTGAGGTGCTGCGTGTCAGGCACCTTGATGACGCTTGCCTTCTTGCGGCTCGAATCACGGTAGTGATCATCGCTATGCTCGCGGCGATGGCCTCGCACATTCTGCATTTCGGTCAGCTTGAGTTTTTCGACGACTAGCTGCTTCTCAGCATCAAGCTCTAGGAGTCGATAGCGTTGGACTTGAGTCAAGCCTGCGAGGCGAGGGTCTTCGCCTGCAGGTGGAGGGTTGTCAGGTGCGACGCTCCGGCGGTCATTGTTTCCGCCGACAGTGTTGTCAGAATTCCCACCGATATCAGGATTGGCATTATGATCGCTTGGTTGCGTAGCAGGCGTATTCTGACGAGAGTCGCCTGCTGGGTTGGAAACGTCGCCAGTTGATCGTAACGGGACGTTTCTGTTTCGCAAGTCAATAGAACCGGCTCGCGAGTTACTTGCCATAGCTAAACTGGGCAGCTCTGTGCAAACGAAGTTATTAGAACTGTGAGGTAGCAAGGCCTCTTTCAATGGAACTGCGTAGCAGCTACTCCGTATGCAATCACGAGGTCTAGGTGCGTAGGTTGCAGCCTAACAAGCGACGCAAGCGAGCCTATCAGTTCGCTCCGAGTACTTTAGACTTGAAAATAAGAACAGATATTACGCTAAGAGGCTAGTAATTAATGAAATTATCGCAAGTTACGATTTCTAGTCTAAAATATATATTATTTCATTTTAAGCTAAATAGAAGTACGATTTAATTAGAGAAGATTATAAGAATAAATCTTAAATCTTAACTTTATTAATTTATTATATTTAATATTCTTAACGTAATATAATTAACGAGTAAAGGCCTATGAATTAAATTCATAATTTTTTTTTTGATCAGGGCTATCGAGTAAATTTAATGAGCGATCTTTGATGAGCGATCTTTGGTGAGCGATATTTGAGTACCTTGCCTTTTAATAATTGTAAGACCGAATTTCAAAATTCTTAAAGCATTGAAAAGCGCAAGTTGCGGGCTATAATTTTAAAAAAAATTCAAAATTTTAATAGAAAATAGTAAAGTTATTAAAGGGTTAAAAGTAGGAGGAGAGATTTTTGATGGTTGCGGACGCTAATTTGTTTACCCGCGGTGTCTAACCAAAAAGCGTAGACCTGACGAATTGATAATTGGCTGCACATACAAATTCAAGGTTTTCAAGCTCAGCCCTATCTTATTCTTTTATATATACTGAACAAGTAAAGGCCCATAAAAATTTTCTAAGTCAAATCGAATTTTAGCCCTAGCCCTAAGTCAAATCGAACTCTGATCGCTTGCTGTGCGTTTTTGACCTACATATAAGCACATATGTGCGGAGAGAGGCGCGCTAAGGCCTAATTAGGAAGGTGTATCGAGTGAAGGATTGATCCGTAATAATTGCCCACAAAAAACAGAGAAAGGCCATGTCCTTATGGCAAGAAGTATCGAAATACCGGAAAGAAATGGAGACAACATGCCAATTAGTGGTGTGAATCCCACATTATCTCCTGCCGCAGTGAAATCTTTCGAATAATGAAATAGCTGTCAGAGCAAGACATCGGACGGTTTCAATTCGTCCAAATATGTATCGTCCGATGTTCCTCCTGCAGAGGCCCAATTGGCTGTGATCGTCGCAGTAGATCCTCCTCTTGTGACGTTATTGCAGTGATGTACCATATTAATGCAGTGGGGATGACAGGCCAAGTTGCAGTGGTGTTCTCCGCTTGCTGAGTGATGATTTGATGTGGAACCGTGGAGAGCATATGACGTGGGATCTTGGAGAGCTGAGCCGTGTTCTTGACGATGGTGGCCTTGTTGCCGCTTGGTTTCTCCGCAGTGTTCTCCATAGTGTTCTCCGCAGTGTTCTCCATAGTGTTCTCCGCAGTGTTCTCCGCATTTGCCTGTTGTAGTTCCTCCTCTTACTCCTTAATGTAGTGGGGATGACAGGCTAAGTTGCAGTGGTGTTCTCCGCGTTGCTGAGTGATGATTTGATGTGGAACCGTGGAGAGCATATGACGTGGGATCTTGGAGAGCTGAGCCGTGTTCTTGGTGCTGGGGGCCTTGTTGCCGCTTGGTTTCTCCGCAGTGTTCTCCATAGTGTTCTCCGCAGTGTTCTCCGCATTTGCCTGTTGTAGTTCCTCCTCTTACTCCTTAATGCAGTGGGGATGACAGGCTAAGTTGCAGTGGTGTTCTCCGCTTGCTGAGTGATGATTTGATGTGGAACCGTGGAGAGCATATGACGTGGGATCTTGGAGAGCTGAGCCGTGTTCTTGGCGATGGTGGCCTTGTTGCCGCTTGGTTTCTCCGCAGTGTTCTCCGCATTTGCCTGTTGTAGTTCCTCCTCTTGCTCCTCCTCTTGTAGAGTATCAGACTGAGTGGCTAGCTGAGTGGCTGACTGAGTGGATGACTGATATGACGTGGGATCTTGGAGAGCTGAGCCGTGTTCTTGACGATGGTGGCCTTGTTGCCGCTTGGTTTCTCCGCAGTGTTCTCCGCATTTGCCTGTTGTAGTTCCTCCTCTTGCTCCTCCTAATGTAGGGGGATGGATCCCGGAGGCGTGACTGAAGTGATTAGTCACGATTTTTGAGTGGCTTCTTCTTGACGATGTTTAGGATCTAACACGCGTTGAGTGAGCTAAAAAGGTTAAAATAGGGTGATGAAGAACGGATTAGGGGAGGAAGACGCGTCTTGGGAGGTAGCATCGCTGGGTTGGAAGGCACCATCGCTGGCTTGAGAGGAGTATATAGGGGAGAACGATGGCTGTGAATCCGTTCAAGCTCTTTTTGAGGACCTTCTAACGCGTTTATGAGCAGTAATAGGTAGCTATTAGGCTCGCTTACGGCCTCGATTGCCAGCGGCCCAGCAGTAGCGGATTCGCCGAGGGGTGGCCTGGGGGCGTCAGTAAGGGGTTCAAAAGACGGGCGGAAGGGATACGTGCCTTAGATACTTAGCAACATTTGGGCGAGGGGTATCGAGGATATATTCATAATTGGTGGATTGGTAGAATTGTAGAAGAAATATGGTTACACAAACAGGTGGAAGGATTATTAACCGATCCCGGACGCGTTTGGTGTGACTACAATATTTGAATGTCTATTTAATCCACCAATAGTAGGCCAAACTTCATTATTTTTACAGCGTTAGAAAGCGCAAAGCGAGCTCTACAATTTACGAAATTATGAAGTAACAGCATCCGTAGGGAGCTGGTTATTTCAGAGTATAAAACTTCTGCACATAGATTTTTGATGAGTGAGGTGCGGGACGGCTAATTTATTTACCCGCGGTGTCTAACCAAAGAGCGTAGACCTGACCCTGAATTGATGATTGGCTGCACATACAAATTCAAGGTTTTCTAGTTCAGCCCTACCTTATTCTTTTATATATACTGATAATGAATTTATATATGCAGCCAATCATCAATTCGGGTTCGCTACGCTCTTTGGTTAGATCGGCTGAGTCATCGCGGGTAAATAAATTAGCGTCCGCAACCATCAAAATCTCGCCCTCCGCGCCTCGCTCATCAAAAATAGGTGTACGTTATTCACAATAGTAATAACTTTTTTGTTTTCTATTGAAATTTTGAAATTTTTGTTTTAAATTTTGAAGCGCTATTTGCGCTTTCCGAATTTTTAAGAATTCTAAAAATTTGTCTTATAATTATTAAAGCGCAAGGAATTCAAATATCGCTCATCAAAGTTCGCTCACTAAAGACCGCTCACCAAATTTACTCGATAGCCCTAATCAAAAAAATAATTATAAATTTAATTTATAGGCCTTTACTCGTATAAAAGAATAAGATAGAGCTAATTTAAAAAATCTTAAATTTGTATATACAGTCAATTATAAATTCGAGTTCGCTACGCTCTTTGATTAGACCTGCTAAGTCAGCCCGCTAGCCCTTCCGCGCCTTCTCATTAAAAAAATAGATATACGTTATTCACACATAGAATAACTTCTTTATTTTCTATTAAAATTTTAATTTTTTTTTTAAACTATAGAATAAAACTTGCGCTTTTAGATAAAAAAAGAATTCTTAAATTTAGTCTTATAATTATTAAAGCGCAAGGAATTCAAATATCGCTCACCAAAGTTCGCTCACCAAATTTGCCGGCAGCCCTGATAAAAAAATAGGTGTAAATTATTTAATTTTAGAATAACTTTTTTGTTTTCTATTAAAATTTCAAGATCTTTTTTTAAATTATAGTCTATAGCTTACGTTTTTCAAGAATAAAAAAATTACGAAATTTAGTCTTATAATTCCCTAAAGATATAGAATTCAAATATCGCTCATCAAAAATCGCTTATCAAAGATCGCTTACCAAATTTACTCGACAGCTCTAATTAAATAAAATAATTATGAATTTAATTTATAGGCCTTTACTCGTAGTTAATAATAGATTAAGCTTATAGAGTTATGGAGCTAATTATACGCTTTAAAATAATATAACGTAGACGAAATTTCATAAAGTATTTATAAATATATATTGAAAACTAAGATTTATGTAAATCATCGAACTTACGAGAAGAGCGCCTTCGATAAGAATTCTCGAAGAGCTTTCGTAGATATATAAGCTAGTATTAAGTAGTCTTTTAAGCGTATTTAAAAACGTCTAAAATATTTAATAATAACATCGAATATCTTTTATATTATATACTTAAATTCGTATTCTAATATAGAAATCTCTTTATAAAATTATTTAAGTTTAATAGTTATATCGTAAATAATCGTATTTAAATAATTTTAAAGCTGTATAAATCTTAGCTATATCTTCTAAACGTATTAATAACGTTTAACTACTTACGAAGAATTTTTATAGAAATAAAGAAGATACTTAGTCTTCGTTTAAGTAGAAGTATTAAGAGAAATAGATATAGCGATTAAGAGATTAAGAAGTATATTAGATAGGTTTCGCAAAGATTTTGAAGACCACATTTTGCCTACATGCGGTTAGTGCTCGCAAACAGTGAGGCCATACAAAAAACACGTATGCACAAGTAGATATGTAAATATATGATTGGGCATATCTAGACCGGGGCAGCTAACACTCTTCTGGGCATCCAATAGCCCAGAAAAGCCCCCCAGCGCTAGAAAAACTCCCAAAACAACCCAAGACGTCGTCCAAAGAGGGCGAAGATCTCGAGGATGACTCTGACGGTACCTACCGCAGCAAGCAGTAGGGACCGACAGCACTAGCGCGGACGGGCTGGAAGGTGCTGGTGCCGTAGTGAATGGTAGGTAGGCTGGGTGAGTGACGAAAAGGCGGTAGGAATCTGACTCCCTCAACACCAAGTTGCAGCCCTTCTGCGGAAGGACTGGCCTGAATAATAGCCCTCAACACCAAGTGACGTCAGCACCTCGCGGAGGTTGCTGATGACGGCTTTCCCAGCTGGAATAACGGCGCATCAGGTGGGGCTTCCCACCTGATGTACCAATGGCTACCAATGACTGACATCAGATGGGGCTTCCCACCTGGGCTAATTACCGAATCATACCCCGAAACTATGAATCCTTACCGAATCATACCCCTACACCAAAATTTGGGGTATGATTCGGTAAGGGGCAAATTACAAATTCATACCCCAAACTATGCGATTCCTTACAAATTCATACCCCATCTTACATTTTCATACCCCTCACCAAAAAAATGGGGTATGAATTTGTAAGTTGCCACTACTTGGGGTATGAAAATGTAAGTGCCATTTCTTGGGGTATGAAAATGTAAGATGCCACCAACTTGTAGATGTAGCCGTCCCTGTGCCCTGAAGTGTAAAGTGTACCAGAGGACGTAGTGGTGGTCAAAGACGACGGGCTTCTGTCACCTTAGTTAGTGATATGCCAAAGAGAGGTAGAGGACGGGGGTCTTGAACGATAGCGGTAGCTGCCTGGCAGATGGCGGTCGGTAGGCTCCACTGAGCGTCAGGTAGTGGTCGTCGACTCCGCTGTCGATGACGGTGGTGTGGTGTGGTGTTGTGGGGTGGGGTGCTTGCGTTTGGCCCTCGAGTTGGCCCACTCGGCTTCCGTCTGATGTCTTGGAGCTGTTAAAATTTTCATTAGATGCGGTCGGAGAGATTCCCTTACTTCTATGGTCCAACGGGCCAGATCGCGGATCCTCTCCTTGATGGTTCAAAGCCTCTGCAAAATTTCGAAAGTAGGCCCTTAGGTAGCAATTCCAGGCCACTATGGCAACTTACAAAATCATACCCTAGATGGCAACTTACATTTTCATACCCCTATTAATAGCATCTTACAAATTCATACCCCGTTGGGGTATGAAAATGTAAGATGGGGTATGAATTTGTAAGGATCGCATAGTTTGGGGTATGAAAATGTAATTCGCCCATTCGGTAAGGGTTAATTGCTTGGGGTATGATTCGGTAATTTACCACTTGTGCAGACTATCGGGACAAGACTTTGGAGTGTGAGACTGGGATAGGCCTGGGGGCATCCAATTTAGCCCACTGTTAGCAGCCTCACCTGGGGGCCCTATTAGTCAAATAGGGTGTCTGGCTGTCAAGCGCAGACACCCCCGATTAGGCTTTTTTTTGCGCTTGACAGCCAGACACCCCTATTTGAACCTAAATAGGTTCTCCGTCGGTGGGCTGCTGCTAACACCCACTTCGATCGTCTGATGTATTTAAACGCTAGGTCACCCATTAAATCGATATTTTTTTCGGTAGATATTTCCTCATGGAAGTAGGTCCGAATTTTCTCCTTGGCAATTTTTAGGGCTATAATTACTCATTCATACCCCGAAACTATGATTCGGTAATTTGCCATTCATGATAAAAATCGCAAAGGAGAAAATTCGCGACCTGGGCCATCCGACCATAGAAAAGAGGAAATATCTCCGACCGTATTCAATGGGTGACCTACCAGCTAAATACATCAGACGAAAGCCGAGTGGGTGTTAGCAGCAGCCCTCACGGGGGCCCTACGGGGGCCCTATTTAGGTTCAAATAGGGGTGTCTAACCGTCAAGCGCAGACACCCCTGGGACCAGGCTTTTTTGCGCTTGACAGCCAGACACCCCTATTTAGACCTAAATAGGGCCCTCCGTAGGGCCGTCGCAGGGGCTGCTGCTAACAGTGGGCTAAATTTGGCCCCCCAGCCTGTCTACACCCAGTCTGTGACTCTCACACACAGTCTTCACTCCCAATAGTCTACATAGCAAGTTTGGTAAATTACCGAATCATACCCCAAATTAGTTCTTACCGAATCATACTCCAAATTTTGATGTAGGGGTATGATTCAGTAATTAGGGGTATGATTCGGTAAGGATTTATAGTTTCGGGGTATGATTCGGTAATTAGCCCGCAATTTTTATTATGAATGGTAATTACCGAATCATACCCCATGTAATCGAGAAATTACTAAATCATACCCCAGGGGTATGATTTAGTAATTAGGGGTATGATTCGGTAAGGATTCATAGTTTCGGGGTATGAATTAGTAATTAGCCCCTTCCCACCTGATGTAAGGCTTTGACGCGCATGCGTCATCGCCCGATGCAATAGCCCAAATGGCTGGAATAGCTTGATAGTTGGACTGAGACATCTCCATGGCTGCGGTAGCCCAAATAGCTGGAATAGTTGAAACCTCCCCATGGTTGCGATAGCCCAAATAGCTGAAATAACTGAAATATCTCCATGGCTGCGGTAGCCCCGATAGCTGGAGTGACCGAGACATCCCCAGGGCTGCGATAGCTGAGATATCCCCTGTGGCTGCGATAGCCCAAATGGTTGGAATCAGGGCTGGCAACGGTGGAAATAGTTGGTTTTGGAGGGCAAACTGCACTAACTACTAGATTTGGAAATCGAAACTGCACCAACAGTTGAACGAAACAGTTCTACTATGTGGGTAGCAAAGGATGTAGAATCTATGGAAGCCTACGGCAGCAGGATATTTATCCCACCAGGCCGAGCTATACTACATATGGACTAGCTGCAAAAGCCTGCAAGGAAGTCACGCCTGTTAACTACTCCCACACAAACAAGACGGAGCCCCCGCGACTAACAAGCACATGAAGCTATACACTAACAAGGTAGCAAGCAAAGCCATAGCAAAACAAGCCCCTGAAAGATGCTACCTCTAGCAAAAACATGCATCATAAACCAAATAGCATCGTAGCAAGCGGCTGAGGAAGCCTTCTGCAAGCACTAATAGGACCGCTTTCGTAGCATAGCAAGCTAACCAACCCCCATGATAGGCCAGATCCAATGGTGTAGGGTAGTAACGGACTGCTGAGTGAGGTGTGTGAGCTGCTCTGGTACTGACGGAGCTGACTGTGGTATGACTGGCATAGGCTGCTCTGATAGCTGTAGGGGAGGCTGTTCTGGTAGCTGTAAAGTAGGCTTTGGTAGCTGTAGAGTAGGCTGCTCTGGTATGACAGGCTTCTCTGGTACGACAGGCTGCTCTGGTACTTGTGGAGTAGGCTGCTCTGGTACTTGTGGAGTAGGCTGCTGTGGTACTGATGGAGCTGACTGTGATATAACGGGCTGCTCTGGTAACTGTAGGATAGGCTGCTCTGGTAGCTCTGGAGCAGGCTGCTCTGGTACTGATGGAGCTGACTGTGGTATGACTGGCATAGGCTGCTCTGGTAGCTGTAGGGGAGGCTGCTTTGGTAGCTCTGGAGCAGGCTCTGGTAGCTGTGGAGTAAGCTCTGGAGCAGGCTGCTCTGGTACTGATGGAGCTGACTGTGTTACGAGGCTGCTCTAGTAGCTGTAATGTAGGCTGCTCTGATAGCTTTGGAGCAGGCTTAGCGGTAGGCTGCTCAGGTAAGGTAGGCTGCTCGATGTGATAGGCTGCACTGGTATGACAGGCTGCTCCGGTAGCTGTGGTGGCTGGTCTCGTACTCCGCTGTGGAACTCGATAAGGGACTCAAATCGTGTACAGAACAAGCTTGTAAAGCTGATGATAGTCTGCTGAGACGGAGCTAACTCGTTAAGAAGACGGATAGCGTTAGAATTCGTGTCGGCCCAGTTACCAGCGTCGTCCATAAGAAGTAAATCAAGCCATTCGAGGTACTGCTTTAATGTATACTCGTAGCCGGATATTATGGTGTGAAAGTGTTTTAGCCATTGAGTAGCGGATACTCCATTGCCGAAGAAGCAATCACTGCGAGTGAATTGAGGACCAGTCGACTTGTAGGCCATGCTTGCCATAGACTTAGCAAGATCTAATAGGAGACTGCCACTGAGATGGGCCAGCTTGACGAAGGTGAATAGCAATAATGGGAGAGGGGCTCTCCGAGCTCTCCACTGAGGTAAAATGAATGATTTGGAGAATAAATCACTAATCAGCCAATGAACGGCTGTGAAAGACTTCAAACGAACGAATAACAACAATGATCACTTTGCAAGGCCACGATTACCATCTGGGCAAGACCTCCAGTTGAACGAAACAGTTCTACTATGTGGGTAGCAAAGGATATAGAATTCTATGGAAGGCTACGGCAGCAGGGATATTTATCCCACCAGGCCAAGCTATACTACATATGGACTAGCTGCAAAAGCCTGCAAGGAAGTCACGCCTGTTAACTCCAACTACCATATATTGAAAACCAACTACCCCACTATCAGTGCACTGATAGTGGAGCAGTTATCCCTTCTATGCCCGGGAGGTCCACGCTAGTAGGGGTCAAATGTAGGGGTATGGATTGGGTCAGATCGACTTTGCCGCGCTCATGAGTAAGCAAAGTCTTAAGCCGCAGTGAACCGCGATCATTGGACAAATGATAATCCCTACATTTTTATTTTCACCCTTCCCTTTCCAATTTACAAAATACAATTAAAAAATAATAAAAAAAATCTTAATTATCGATTTAAAAATAAAAAACTTATATATAAATATTAAACCCTTATCACCCTTATCTTACCCTTATTCCACTTTTTTTAGTTTTGCCTTGGGCTCTTTTTTACTTTAAAACAGACTTTTTAAAAAGATTATTATAAACTACTCCACTATCAGTTGAACCAGTTGGTTTTACGGTCAGAACCGCATTAACTATCAACCGGTAGACCCCAAACTACACCATCAACTACGAGAAACTAACGGTTTCTTTACTGAGTGACCCAGTTAGTTCATCATTGCCAGCCCCGGTTGGAATAGCTGGGACATCTCCAAGGCGCGGTAGCCCAAATAGCTGGAATAGCTGAGACATCTCCATGGCTGCAGCACAAATAGCTGAAATATCCGCATGGCTGCAATAGCCCAAATAGCTAAAATGACTGAAATATACACATGGCTGCAATAGCTCAAATAGCTGAAATAGCTGAAATAACCACTACGGCAATGCAATACCGAATTAATTGATATATAAAGCTCTAGCTTTATATGGTGTTGGAGGTTTTTTTCACCAATAGAACCGTATTTTATATGCAAAACAGCACTGCTATCGCCGCTAGTTAGTAAGCTAAAAATTAGGAGAATAGATAGCGTCCTTAGCGAGTAGCAGCGGCCTTTTCACTGTATATAGATAAATAACAATGTTTTATTGAGACGTGTTATAGGCCACCTCCGCCTTTAGACGATAAAGAATAAAAAACGAATTAAATAATTAACTATCATATATCTTAATACGTATCAATAAAAAATCGTATCGAGTTGAAACAACTGTCATATTTTTAATACGTTTTATATATTAAAACCGTTGCGACACCGTTACGATACCGTTACGATACCGTTATAGAATCAAGAAACCGTTATAAAATCAAAAACTCTTTCGAAAAAAATAAAAATTAAGAACCCTATAATAATAGTTAGAGTTACTAAGAATAAGATATTAATAAAATTAATAAATTTCAAATAATAGATACATTTATTGATTCGAACTACGATACTATCTTACTCTATAAATTTTTATTACTCGATTAAATTTACTTAAGCTGAAGAATAGCTTATTTAAGTATATAAGATAATTTACGTAAATCTATTATTACTAAGATATCTTTACGAATATCGTTATTCTATTAATTTATAATTACTATCGTAATATATTAGATTTCTAGATTTATCGTATTAAAAATTAATACGCTTTTTTAGAGAAATTAATCTACTACCGTTCTACGAAAAGCACCACTAAAAATGTAAAACGTACTTAAAAATTTCTAGTATCACGGTACATTACTAAGTAATCGTTAAAAGGCGATAATTTTCACTAATTTAGTATAGGTACGGTTATCGCAACTCACCTCCTAAGGCCGTCACCTGCAACATCAGTGACGCTTGCCTCTTAAGGCCGTTACCTGCAACATCAGTGACGCTTGCCTCTTAAGGCCGTCACCTGCAACGTGACGCTTGCCTCCTAAGGCCGTCACCTGCAATATCAGTACGTGACGCTTGCCTCCTAAGGCCGTCACCGGCAACCTCCGCGAGGTGCTGACGTCACTTGGGTTGAGGGCCATTATTCAGGCCAGTCCTTCCGCAGAGGGGCTGCAACTTGGTGTTGAGGGAGTCAGATTCCTACCGCCTTTTCGTCACTCACCCAGCCTATCTACCATCCACTACGGCACCAGCACCTTCCAGCCCGTCCGCGCTAGTGCTGCCGGTCCCTACTGCTTGCTGCGGTAGGTACCGTCAGGAGTCCTCCTCGAGACCTTCACCCTCTTGGACGACGTCTTGGGTTTGGGAGTTTTTCTAGCGCTGGGGGGCCTTTTTCGGGGCTATTTGCATGTCCAAATGTCCAAAAAGGTCTCAGCTGCCCCAGTGTTGGATATGCCCAATCATATATCTACATATCTACTTGTGCATGCGTGATTTCTGTATGGCCTCACTGTTTGCGAACACTAATCGCAACAGTGGGACTGTGGGTTAGTGGGTCCATTATGAGGCCATAGCGTTGGTGGCTGTTTGATCAGCCGTCCTATTATTATGCGATATGCATGCGATATGCGATATGCGATATGCGATAGGCGGGAGACAGGTGGACATGGCGAGTACTATTTGTATGGCCACTGCACCTGTGGTGGGCTCTTCATTCGAATTGTTCTCTTTCAGAGCCATATCATTGTTCTCCCTCCCACCCACACCTATATAGCTTCGTCTTCACTCCAGGTCATGTCGCTCAGACATGGGAGTTTTTCTAGCGCTGGGGGGCCTTTTTCGGGGCTATTTGCATGTCCAAATGTCCAAAAAGGTCTCAGCTGCC
Organism: Letharia columbiana; assembly: GCF_014066305.1. NCBI lineage: Eukaryota > Fungi > Ascomycota > Lecanoromycetes > Lecanorales > Parmeliaceae > Letharia > Letharia columbiana. The sequence goes on along the minus strand of NW_023501185.1, from coordinate 5,011 downwards.
CCAGTGTTGGATATGCCCAATCATATATCTACATATCTACTTGTGCATGCGTGATTTCTGTATGGCCTCACTGTTTGCGAACACTAAGCCTGAGTAGGAGTATCAAGGGAAACAACCATGGCGATTGGGGGGCTGAGGAACATGCCAAGACTTCAGTATAGCTTCATTTTTTCATTTGGGACCTATGCTAACGATAGCAGTGTTATTAAAGGATTTTGCGGAGAGATTTCTATGCTACAGTACGAATTTCGGTGTGTGGTGTGAAAGATCTCGGGTGCCAAGCATTCCAGATGTTTTTGAATACGCTAAAGGTATAACCCTACCGCCAAGCACCTATTCTACATGTAGCTAGCTGCAAATGCCTGCAAGGAAGTCACGCCTCATAACTAGATTCCTAAGCTCCTCGAATAAATGTTTGCCTTGTCCCCTGATATCGTCTCCACACTCTTGGCTTGCTGCTTTCTCGACAGTCCTTCAACCATTACGCTCTAGGGTTTGGGAGTACGTCGCAAGCATGGCTGCCTCCCATGACCCTCCATCCCGAACTTTAGAGGCTAACCACGCTGACGAGGGGGAATGGAGGCAAGCTACCGATCAAGACTGGCCCACACAGCTTGTCTCAAGCATTCACCATGGCAAGTACCTCATCTTAATAGCATCGACCGCTGTACAGCTGACCTTTCAGGCCCTTATATAGGCCCTCAAGGCCATGTCGACAGCAGGCTTCAGGCTGAAACCGATGAAGCTATTCTCGAGGGCATTGTTTCCGGAGACTCCAGTCAACCTTCTCCACAAGCTTTCCAACAACACTCTCAGCAAGCACCGATAAAGGTGCTCACTCGACCCGCCTCCTCAGGTAAAGACCCCGCTGCTGGCTTCTCCTTCACCAAAGCCAAGCCAGTTCAACAGTTTGACTTCCGAAGACCGAAGCAAACCCCCGTTAACCTCACTGAGACACGCTCCCACCAGTCGCCACCCCTATCAGACACCAGTCGAGCTGTTCAAAATGCCGTCAATACCGAAGCCCACCGAGTCTTCTCATGTAAGCATGATTATACTTCAGTGCCTTTTCCAAACTCACCGCCCACTATAACAACTCTCACGTCCGATCACAGTCTCGCCGAAACCGTGAAAGTCGTCCATCAACTATCATTTATCAAGCAGAATCGTTCGGCCAAGACCTCCAAAGATCCTTTGACCTCAGTGGCTGGTGCTCCCAAGGTTGTCAAATCCCGCCAGAGAAAGACCACGACAGGCCTAGCTACGGTTGGTCCTCCGTCACCCAAGGAAACCTATATAGAGGGTGATATCATAAAACTACTCATGTATCATCGATGGCAGGGGCAGCAAGAGCTCGAATATTTCAGGACTACAGAACACCAGATGGAGGCTGAAATCCAACAGCTACGAGACATGATCAATTATCTCTCTGGTCAATTACATGAGGTCGTACAACGTGAGACTTGGAAGACTGCCAAATTTTTAAGACTCAAGGCCAACAAGCCGATCTGGGAAAGCAAGATTAAGCAGCTGAATGACTATGTCAAAGGCGTCACAAATGATCACAAGCGGCTTGGAGAGGATGCGGATGACTTGCACAAAAAGCATGAAGATGTCTTCTTAGCCAGAAATGAACTACACTATACACTGGAGGATTCCCAGAAGTCAGCAGAGCAGGAGCGCATCAGATCCCAACAACTTGGGGACGAGGCCCGTCATAGAATCGAGAATCTTGCCCAGACTGTACAACATCAAAGTACCCAGCTTCGAGGCGACGAAAGTTTGCTTATGGCCGAACGAGAGAGAAGCAACCGCCTGGAAGACCAGATTTCCAGGATCACTGCCAGTCATGGGCGATTATTGGAAATTTTCACCAGCCATCGCGATACTATCACTAGCAAAATCGACGATCTGTTGCACCAGGCCCAGTCTATCGTCCCGCCCAACAAAAATTCAGAGTCAGAGTCCCATGGCCAGGTTGGGCCAATGCTAGAGCAATGCTTCACAATCTTGCAAAAGCTTCACAATGCGGATACTGTCAAGCCAGAAGACCTCCGAAAGCTCAATGATAATATGGACAGCTTTGTCGAAGGGTACGTGCCTTTCGTCTAGTCGATCATAACCATGCTAACACAAAGATAGGATTGCTCGTTCCGTCGAAGCTTGCGAGGAAAGTTCTAACTCGATGGAGGCAGGACAAAAGCAGCTTGCGCTGGCTGTGCAGGATCAACTTCGGGCCTTAAGCGGTAACATCATTTCTGAACACGCCTTGTCAGAACAAATCAGCGACCTTCGGGAGGTGAGGGCTACTGTTCGAGAACAGTTACAGGCAACCGAGAGCTCACTTGCGGACGCTCGCCGAGAAGTTATAGCTCTCCGACTCAAAGACCAAGAGCAGTCGCGAAGGATTGTGACTTTAGAGACTGTTGCAGCCAGAGGTCACAGCCAACCTACAGAGGCCTCACAAGCTTTACTCCACATCCAGGAGCTTGACCCTCGAAATAGAACTCTTCAGAGCGAAATTGTCAGTTTAAGGAAAGAAGCTGCAGATCTTTCCAGTCAACTTCAGCAAAGTTCCACAGATGCTAGAGAATCGACTGAACGTTTGGCTACTAGCCAAGAACAACTCGAGACTGCGTGCAAAGAAACAACGAAAGTGCGAGAAAAAATGTTAACGAGCGAGAGCCAAGCTATGGCTAAGCGGGATCGACTGAGAAGAAAGCTATCAAAGGCAGCGAACATGCAGATTGCAAATATGCAAAGCGAGCACATGAACGCTATCCAGCAGCTGAGATTGGAGAAGTCCCCGGCCCAAGAGAAGTTAAAGAACGTAACCAGACAAGTCAATATGCTGAAAGCGGAGAAAGAGAAATCAGAAAAGGAGACTGCTCAGTTGCAAGTATTGCTGAAAGAGGCACAGAGCGAGAAAGAGGCTGTTATCGGGACAAGGAAGGCTCTCCAGCTTCATCTGAAGGAAATCATCGTGCGGAACACTGAAAAGAATTACGAATATTCGGGCTTGCAAGCCATGTTGAACAGGGCGAACGATCAAGTAAAAGCCAAGAATCTGGACATCATGGCACTTCAAGCAACGCTGGCTACGAGGCCTAGCTCGTCTAGGATGGTTGGGCAAAGCCCTTCCGTTCGAGGTACGCAACCAGCTCACAGAATACATACTCAGCATCGAGACTCCCAGCACGCCTCGATAGATCAAAGCTCTTCCGTGCGGCCCGCGACTCCTAAATCCTCTATGCAAATACTAGAGGATTCACAACCACCTGAATCCTCACCCTTCGTAAGCCTTGACGAATTACACCAGTATGACCCTTTTGCCGGCTATGCTCGAGAAGAGTCTCAAACCATAGCTGGTGAGGATATATCTCACCTGTTCCCATCGACTCCTGGAGCCGATTCCCGTGCCCAAGACCACGATTACTCCCGGAACTCGGTATTCCATAAAACGGTACTTTCTGAGACGCAGCGAAGACAGCAACGATCGTTTCGCGAAACTACACCACATACCGGCTCTCGTACCACAGATGAGTCTTACTCGCAGTCGCAGGCGCGCATTCATTCCAAAGCTGGGCATAATTACGCGATGCCCAGATCTTCAACAGCCACCTCTACTACTCAAGTCACCGCTCATGGTTATGACACCAAAAATCCAAGCTCGCATAGAGAAGTGAGCATCACTCGAGATTCGACCAAGCCACAAGGCAGCGTTAAAGATCCTAGACAGGGAAAGCTTAGCACTGTTGCGGCCGACTTCAACGATACAAATTCGCAGGTTCGGCCAAGTAAGGTGCAAGAAGCTGGACCTAAGCAGGCGAAGGCCCTTGGACCAATCATCGAAGACTCTCAGTCGCCCTTTCTGAATGGTCGTAGCCGAAAGATGACAAGGAGAAAATCAAGCGCTCCGAAAGGTGTGGCCCGATCCAAAGCTTCTGGACTATGTTGAGAAAATCGTGTTTTAGATAATAAGTTTACCCGACGGTTCGCTCAAGCCTAAAGCCACTTCGATATTGCCCCAGCGGAATTGCTTCATCCATATCGTTCATTTGTTAGTTGATGATGGCACCGTTATACTTGCTCATTGCAACTAACACCCCGAGCTTCTATCAATGTATCTCCTGCAGCTATTCTTGAGGAAGCGTACGATTGCAGATGCTGTACATTAGCTGCATTGATCCTAGACAGATAGCATCTGGCAAGTAGACTAGCTCGAACCCTTGCTTGTCCAACGCACATCAGGTCATCAATTCAACACCGTGCCAAGTATGCCATATCGTAGTATCGGAAGCGATCATGTCAACATATTCGCCCTTTGCGCCCTTGTTGAAGTCTGATCCGAATTCATCCATAAGCTTGCCAACGACAACGCTACCTTCAGTACCAGCGTTCTCAACTGATGAATTTGATGACGGCTTATTGTTTTTCTATGGAGTTTGTGTGCTACTTATAGTTATTGCCAAGCACAATAGGGCTGAGATGCTGAACTCCAACATCGACATCGTCCATACGAGTAATGGCGCTCTTAATGATACTGACACCCAGCTGTTAATCAAAGTTGGTGGGCTTGACGGAGCCTAGCGCATTGGCGGCAGCTTTCAAGAGTGCAGTCCGTCCACCTGGTTGGATACCTTACTCTATAACTACACGGGTCGCGTTCAAAGCATCAACAGCGCTTCTCTCCAACTTCAATTTCGGAAGCACCTCCAACCTTAATCACAGCCACACCTCCGGACAGCTGAGCCAGGCGCTCTTACAGCTTCTCCTTCTCGTAGTCGAACGTTGATGGATCATCCATAACGCCGCGAATCTGCTCGCACCTCTGTGCTATTACGTCTACGCTGCCCTCGCCGTTCAGAATAATGATGTCCTCTTTCGTAATCGTAATCGAGCCAGTTAATCCAAGCATCTCCGGCGTAGCTTTCTCCAATTTGATATCAAGCTTGACCGTGAACACAGTGGCGTTGGTGAGAATGCCGAGATCGCCCAGAATGGAAAACGT
>NW_023501184.1:0-27941 GCF_014066305.1 Letharia columbiana | reverse complement strand
TATTTATTTATAAAATATATTTTTAATTTTAAGATTATAAAGAATAAGTATTCTTTATATTAACTTAAGAAATAGATAATAAGATTATTAGTATTATTAAGTATATTAGTATTATAATCTATATTAATAATATTATTAATAAATTCTAAAAAATAAAATATTTTATTTTATAATAAAAATATATATTATAAATAATTTAAAAGCTACTATTCTTATTAGTATAAATATTATAATATTACGAGTAAAGGCCTATGAATTAAATTCATAACCATTTTCTTTAATTAGGGCTGTCGAGTAAATTTTAATAAGCGATCTTCAATGGGCGATCTTTAGTGAGCGATAGCTGAATTCCTTGCGCTTTAATAATTATAAGACTAAATTTAGAAATTGTTTTTTTATCTGAAAGCCCACATTATTACATTTAATAATTTAGATAAAAATTCGTAAAATTTTAATAGAAAACAAAAAGGTTATTCTAAAATCAAATAATGTGCACCTGTTTTTTGATCAGGGCTGTCGAACTTTGGTGAGCGATATTTGAATTCCTTGCGATTTAATAATTATAAGATTTAATTTCAACATTTTTGCATTTTTGAAATGCGCAACTTTCGAGCTATAATTTAAAAAAAAAATTTAAAATTTTAATAGAAAATAGTAAAGTTATTAAGTGGTTAAAAGTAGAGGAGAGATTTTTGATGATTGCGGACGCTAATTTGTTTACCCGCGGTGTCTAACCAAAAAGCGTAGACCTGACGAATTTATGATTGGCTGCACATACAAATTCAAGGTTTTATAGCTCAGCCCTACCTTATTCTATTATATATACTAATAAAAAAATAATTATAAAACCAAATATTCAAATTATTAAGTTAGAAAAGAATTAGAAATCAAAAATAGTAATTAATATTATAATAAGAATCTATTAAAAGTAATAGATAAAACACTTAATTAATTAGATCTAATTATAGAGAATATTATAAATATATATATCGCTAAATCTCGGTAATTCTTTTTTATCTCGATAAATCTTCTAATATTAAATATCATTAGAAAAATATTATTTTACTTATATTTATAAAGTACTTTTACTTTTACTTTTTATAGTAAATAAATAGATATTATTAGAATATTATATATTTATATTATTAAAATTATATAATTAATAATATAAGTAAAAATCTTATTTATAAATTTAACGTCTTATATATAATCTAGTCTAAATAAGAAATCTTTATTTTTAAAAATAGTATTATTATATATAATAGATATTTTTAAGATTATATCTAATACTATAGTAATTATAATTTTAATATAAATAATGTACTTAAAATAAAATTAGATTTTATTAAAATATATTATTTAATTAAATTAAAAGAACTATTAAAATAAGAAAAATTTATCGAGATTTAATAACATATATATTTATAATACTCTTTATAATTAAATGTAATTAATTAAATGTTTTATCTATTACTTTAAATAAATTATAAATTTAAATTATAAAGTATTTATTTAATATATTATTTATAAGCTAATTATTTTATTAATTAAATATTTGAAAAATAAAGAAAGATTTTATTATAATATTATATCCTTTAACGATATTATTATAATATTAAATATTTATTTTATTTATTTTAAAATAATTTAATAATACTCTCTAAGCTTTATTAATCTCTAGATTATAAATTATATTTATTATATAATAATTATAATCTTTATAAAAATCTTACTATTATTATTTTTAATCGCTGTATTGAAAAGTAAAGAGTTAGAATAAAAAGTTTAAACATTAAAACAATTAAAAAGTTTATTAAATTAATTCATTAACTAAGCGCTTTAAATAATATTAATTTTATCTATAAAATATTAAATTTATAAAAAAAAAAATATAAAAGAAATAGTATATAAAGAAGTATTCTTATTTTTTAATAAAAATATAATTATACGAGTAAAGGCCTATGAATTAAATTTCTAACCTTTTTTTTTGATTAGGGCTATCGAGCAAATTTGGTAAGCGAACTTTTGGTAGGCGATATTTAAATTCCTTACCTTTAAATATCTATAGAGCTGAATTTAGTAATTCCTTATTTATCTGAAAGCCCACATTATATTCTATAATTTAAATAAAAGAATGCTAAAAGTTTAATAGAAAACAAAAAAATTATTCTAAAATTAAATAATATACACCTATTTTTTGATCAGGGCTGTTGAGCGAACTTTGGTGAGCGAACTTTGATAAACGATATTTGAGGTCCTTACCCTTTAATAATTATAAGACCAAATTATAAAAATTTTAGGTTATTGGAAAGTGCAATCTTTGTTCTATGATTTAAAAAAAATCTCAAAATTCGAATAGAAAACAAAAAAGTTATTCCATATATTAATAAGGTACACCTATTTTTTTGATGCTTCGTTTAATAGTTACGGACGCTAATTTATTTACCCGCGATGACTCAGCCGGTCTAACCAAAGAGCGTAGTGACCCTGAATTTATGATTGGCTGCACTTACAAATTCAAGGTTTTCAAGCTCAGCCCTATCTTATTCTGTTATATATACTGATTAGCTAGATAGATTCTAGTAAAATATTATTATATTAATATTATTAATCGATTAATTAATAAGTTATTAAATTAGTAATTAAATATTTAATTAATAAAAAATATAATTATTACGTAAGATAAAGAATATATAAAGTTTTTAAATTTTTTATCTAATATAAACTCTATATCTATCTAATTACTTTTAAATTTAATTATATTTTAAAAAAATTCTTTATTTAATTATATTAATTAAAATAATATTATATATTTTAAATATAATTATATATTAACGCCTTTTTCTAATTAAAATAATATTAAATATTTTAAATATAATTATTTATTAACATCTTTTATAATTTAGAATAAGTTTAAAAGCTATTATAAATTATACATATTTATTATATCTCTAGATATCTTTTAAAAATAATTTTATATATTATATAATAAAATTTACGTAAATAAATATATTTCTAAATGAGATTTTTTTAATATAATCGAGTATTACATGGAGTTAAATATTAATTTAGAAAGTATTAAAAAAATTAAGCATATAACTATTTAATTATTTATTTATTTAATAGCTCTATAACTCTTAATAATTTAACTCGCGAGTTATTTCTCGAATTAAGTAATTAATAGCGAGAATCTCTTTAATATTACTATATAGTCTATTAAATTTAATTCTCTTATTAACTTTTAATTGATTTATACTTTAAATAATATATCAAAGTTAAAAATATATTAAAAAAATTAATTTAGATAGTAAAGTTTAAAAAATTTAAAGATCTTTAAATATAATAATAAGATATATATTAATATCTTATACTATAATATTTTATTAAATTTATTAGAGTTAAATAAAAAGATTATTCTATTATTTTAATTTTAATTAAAAATAGATTTAATATTAAAGTTATAAAATTTATTAATAAAGTAATATTAGAAATAAAACCGCTAAGTAAAAGCTAAAATATAAATTAAATATTAATATTATTTAAATTGTTTTAATAATAATCTACTATTAAATTTAGAAAGCTAAATTAATATTTTCTATAAAAAAGTATTATTATTAATAATAAGTTTAGAGTATTATAATATCAGCCCCTGCGGCCATCGCATATATATCGCGTATTATCAGGGCTAGTAATTATCAGCCATTATTAGCCACCTATTTTATATATATAAATATCCGTACATTCCATAAATCAATAGTTAGTCTTTCAGTTATAATTATTCTTTCTAACATGTCTGGTATTCTACTTTTAATATAAAGATTTTAATACTTTCAATAATCTCTATTACCGTCCTGCCCGTTTGCAGAGTTATAGAACTAGCGTATTACGGTTATGAAACGGTATTATAACGATTCTATGCTAGTTGGAAAACCGTTCTAGAATCGATTTACAATCGTTTTATAACAGTCGTAAACTATAGACCTCTTCCCTAAGAACCCACTACGGTTATAGTTTTATAACCGTTCTACAACCGTTTTATAATCGTTATAATAAAGTAATATTTTTTTTTTTTTTTTTTTTTTTTACTAAGTCTCGAATAGGCTAGTAGTATCATATAATATTGTTATAATATCAGCCCCTTCGGCTATCGCATAACATGTCGCGTATTACCAGGGCTAGTAATTACCAGCCACCATCAGCCACCTGTTTTATGTACATAAATATCCGTACATCCCATGAATCAATAATCAGTCTTTCAGTCACAATCATTCTTTCTAACATGTCTGGTATTCTACTTTCAACAATATATACTCGATATAAATATAAATAAATCTTCTCTTTATTATTAAATTATTAAATACGAGTTTAGGCCTATGAATTTAAATCATAATCTATTTTTTTTAATTAGGGCTGTCGAGCAAATTTGATAAGCGAACTTTAATAAGCGATATTTGAATTCTTTGCTTTTAGATAATTATAAGACTGAATTTCAAAATTCTTACATTATTAAAATGTCTAAATTACGCTCCATAATTACAAAAAAAACCTCGAAAGATTTTAATAGATATTAAAAAATTTATTCTAAAATTAAATAATATATATCTATTTTTTTAATTAAGACTATCGGCTATAGAGTAAATTTAATAAGCGAACTTTTAATAGACGATATCGGAAATCCTTGCCTTTAAATATTGATAAGACTAAATATTATAATTTTTTCAGCATTGAGAAGCGCAAACCACGCTTCATAATCGAAAAAAAATTATCTTAAAATTTTAATATAATATAAAAAATTATCCTATTTGTAAATAACGTATATCTATTTTTTTTAACAAGAGGGGCTAGCGAGCTAACTTAGATAGTCTAGCCAGAAGGCGTAATAACCTCGAATTTATAATTGGCTGCGCATTCAAATTCAAGATTTTCTAGCTCAGCTCTATCTTATTCTTTTATATATACTAATTAATATTATAATTATTTCTTATAAGATTAATTATACTTTAATTAAAAATAATTTAATACTTATAAATATTTATAATTATAATCTATTCTTTCTTAGTCTTTAAAATAATTTAAATAATAATTTAATAATATATAATATATTTTTAAATTTAATTTATCTAATTTAAGACTTATATTTATATAAATTATTTAGATTAATAAAGTTTAAATAAACTTTTTATTATACTTAGTAATAGATATAAATTTTATTAAAATACTTTATTATATATAAATATATTTAAAAATTAAAATTTATAAAGTATTAAAAGATTATCTTTTATATTAATTCTACTATATCTAATATATATTTTTAATAAATTTATTTATAGCGATTTTATAAGAACCGTATTCTTTATTAATTTTAATAGCTATAGATATTTTATTATATTTAAAAATAATTTTATCTTTATTTTAAAATCTACTATATTTGCTATAAAAATAAGATTTTCGCTATATTTTTATAATTTAAGATTTATCTTAAATTATATAGCTATAAAATCTTTTATATTTATCTTAATAATAGAGATAGATATATTTTTGAAGTTTTTTTTTACTATCTAGCTTTATCGAGTACTTTATTGATTTGAAAGTAATTTATTTTATTCGGCGGTTTAGCTAAGAAAGCCGCCCTAATAGAGATACCCCATCTAAAAATCTATATCTAGAGACTCGAATCCTTAGACTACTCTCGCCTTGGTTACTCTATCGAGTATTAAATAAAATATTAATATTATTAATAATTCTCAAATAAATAATAGAATTAAATATTTTAAATAAATTTTATTAGTATATATAATAGAATAAGATAGAGCTAAGTTAAAAAATCTTAAATTTATATATATAGTTAATTATAAATTTAAGATTATTATATCTTTTAGCTAGACTATCTAAGTTAGCTCGCTAGCGCTCTTAAGCCTTCTTATTAAAAATTAGATATACGTTATTCACAAATCGAATTTCTTTTTCTATTTTCTATTAATTTCTTTTTTAAATTATAGAACAAAGTTTGCGCTTTTTAATAACGTAAAAATTTTGAAATTCGATTCTATGATTATTAAACGGTAAGCTCCTCAAATATCGCTTATTAAAGTTAACTTATCAAACTTATTAATAGCTCTAATTAAAAAATACATATATGTTATTTATTTTTAGAATAACATCTTTATTTTCTATTAATTTTTTTTTTAAATTATAGAACGTAATATGGCCTTTTAAATAAAGAAAGAATTATTAAATATAGTTTTATAAATATTCAAAGATAAATAATTGAAATGTGGCTTATTAAAAATATATTTATTTTATTAAGATTTCCCTTTAATATAAGCTTAGATAATTGAGTAATAATAATTTTAATAAAATTCGAAACTAAGGTAAGATATTTCGCGCCGTACTCGATTCGAATTCATTAGTCTCCCTCGCTAAAGAATTATAAAATTATTAAAACTCGTAAAATCGTAAAGATTGTAAAATTAATAAAAATTCTAAAAATTGTGAAAATAAGAAAATTTGAATTTGAAAATTATAAAATTATAATAGGTACTAAAATTAACTTCTTATTTAATTAAATTTAGATTAATTTGAAATTAATTAACTCTTTAGAAACTTATTATTAATATAACTTCTCTTTATTCTATTAAATTTTTACTATTATTTTATTCAAATTATAGAACTTATTTTATACTTTCTAATAATTTAAGATTTAACTTTATAGTTCTATATAAATATTAAATTAAAATATTTTCACTCTTTCCCAGCTAAATATGATTTAATCCCGAAGTCGGATTTATAAATTAAAGTAATTACTTTTATAAAACTAATTTACCTTATAAATCTAAACTTACTATATAAGATATATCTTATTCTATTAAGTTTTAAATTTAATAAATTCTTTTAATTAAAAGTTATAGTTATCGCTAATTAACTAACAATATAATTACTTAATATCAAAATTATAATACTCTCTTTTAAAACTTTCTATTATCAAAAATCTATTCTTTTCTATTTATATATAATTAATTTTATTATTTACATATTAGAATAATTTAAAAAGTTGCTTATAAAGTAAAATAAGAAGTATATATTATTAAAATGTAAAAAAAAAATTAACTATATTAATAGCGTACTTTACATTTTATAAAAAAAACTAGAATCATAGATTTAAAGAAAGAAATTAAGATTTATAAGTTTTTAAATAAATAATAATATCTACTTATATTAGTATACGCTATAAAGAAAATATTAAATAAATAATATATTATTAATACTCTAAAAGATATTATATTTAAAAAAAATCAAAAAATTAAAATTTATAATTAAAAGATTTATTAAATCTTTAATAATTTTTAAAATTTTAAAATTTCTAAGGCTAGCTAATAAGCTAATATCTTTATAAAAATTTATAAAAAAAATAATTATAATATATTTAATTAACTACGATAGAGTTTTTAATTTAAAGATTTTTAATATTTTATTTATTTAAATATTATATTTATACTTATATTAATAGTTTAATTCATATTATCTATATAAAAAAATTTCTTAAATTTAAATTTAAACTTATTATTATTAAAGCTATTAAAGTAATTTATAAAAATTATAAATTAAATATTATTTAAAAAATACTACGCGATTCTTCAAATCTTATAATTTTAAATCTATAAAATTTATTCTTTAATTGTATTTTAAAAATATTTATAGCATTTATTTTATTTATAAGTTATATTAATAAATTAAATATTTTTAAATATATTATCTATAAATGAGTAATATTTAATTAGCTATTCTAAATAGTTTAAAAACTTATTATATAAAATAAATATAAATCTTTTATAAATAACGAGTAAAGGCCTAAGGTATGAATCAAATTCATAATCATTTTTTTTAATTAGGGCTGTCGAGTAAATTTAATAAGCGATCTTTAATAAGCGGTCTTTGGTGGGCGGTCTTTGATGAGCGAACTTTAGTAAGCGATATTTGAATTCCTTGCACTTTAATAATTATAAGACTAAATTTAGAAATTCTTTTTTTATTTAAAAGCCCACATTTCGTTCTATAATTGAAAAAGAAATTTCGAAAATTTAATAGAAGATAAAAAGGTTATTCCATATGTTAATAATGTACACCTATTATTTTTTAATTAGAGCTATTCGGCTATCGAGCGAACTTTAATAAGCGATATTCGAATTCCTTACGCTTTAATAATTATAAGACTAAATTTAAAAAATTCTTTTTTTATCTAAAAGCCTATACTTCGTTCTAAAACTTAAAAAAAATCTTTAAGTTTTAATAGAAAATAAAAAAGTTATTCTATATATTAATAACGTATATCTATTTTTTTAATAGTTACGAACGCTAATTTATTTACTCGCGATAACTTAGTCGATCTAATTAAAAAGCGTAATAAATCTAAATTTATAATTAAATATATATATAAATTTAAGATTTTTAAACTTAGCTCTATCTTATTCTATTATATATATTAAATACTAATAGAATTTTAATAATATTTTTATATTTAAAGATAATTAGATTAAGAATATCTTTATTTAGATATTAATATTCTATTTTAGAGAAGTTTTCTTTAAAATAAACTACGTAAACTAATTCTTTCTAGACTTTAATTATCTTAAATAAATTCTTTATTATTAAATTTTAGATATTTATTAAAAATAGAATTAGTAATAGAATATAAGATTAGTATATAAACTTTATAAATAGAGTTAAGAGTTAAGATTTTAAGAATTTAATTCTATATAAGATAATAGCTTTATTTTAAAAATATATATATTTCTCGAGAGAGATTATAAGTTTAACTTATTAATTATATAAAGACGTTAGTATTATAATAGCTAGCTTTCTAAGAAAAATTAAATTTCTTAAAAAGTCGTATAATCTCGTATTATACTCTTTATATCTCTATTTCTATAAATCTAATATTTTAAATCTACTTCTTCGCTAGATTAGCTAGTTTATAATAAATATAATATAGAAATATAAAGAAATAATAAAGAGCTTATTAATTCAAATTATTCAAATTATTATATATTTAATAGCTTTTATCTTATTATTATCTTTATCTTTAAAATATTTTATTTATAATAAAGTATTATTTTAATTAATATATAATTAATATATAATTAATATATAATTAATATATAATTAATATATAATTAATATATCTAATAAAATAAAATATTAAATTTAATATTATAATTATAATTTAATAAAAGACTTTATTCGCCTCTATTTAGAAACTTAATAATTTATATTATCTTTTAAAAAAACTAATAGGAAATTTTAAAAATAAAATTAAGCTTTACTTTCTTAAACTCTTATATATAACTACTCTAATAAATAATTTAATATATATCTTAAAGAGTTTATATAAAAATTAATTACTAATTTAATTTAAGTTAATATCTTAAATAGTAATAATTTTTTAATATTAGATATATCTAATCTATTAATAATTATTTTATTCTATATAGCAATTTTATAACTATTATTAAGTTTATATAAATAAATAAATAAATAAATAATAGAAGTATAAAAGCTATTATTAAGAAATATATAACCTAATTATAAATTTATAATATATTATAAAGATTTTAATTATTCTATATATCTTTAAAGTAGATATATATAATATTAAGTTATTTTAATATTATCTTATTAAGTAGTCTTAATATATCTTAATAGCTATTAAAGTAAAAAGAGTTAAATATCTTATTATCTTAGAGAAAATATACGATAAGAGTATATTATGTTACGAGCGTACCCTTGACACACCCCTCAGCCCTATGGCTAGCGGGCCTTGGCGGAGGCATCCCCTATTATATTATACCTCCTTCTTATTTATATAGTTCGATACCTTAGTTATCTTATTTAATATACCTATATTAATATTACATCTATATCGATTCTAATATATTACGTAACTATATTATTAACTTAATATTTATTATAATATTTAATTAACTTTTTATTAATATTAATTTTTCTATAATAGTAAATTATTCGAAATTCGAAATAAATAGAAAATTATTTAGTAATTTTCTTATTATATATTAGAATTTATATTAATTTAAGTATCTCGCTTTACTTATAATAGTTTATTTATTAACGTTACGTAAGTTATCTTTCGATTTTTCGATTTTCTTTAAATTTGATATATAAGTAAAATATATAACTCTATAAAACTATAGAACTTAAAGAGATTTTCGATTTTTTTTTATATACTATCGTTATTTATTAACTCTCTATTAATAATATATTAATATATTACTTTATAGAAAAGTACTTATTAAGATATTAAAAAATCGATATCTCTTTTAAATTTTAATAAATATTTAATAAATATTTATTAATTTAATATAACTTTATTAAATATACGTTATATAAAATATAAAATTTAAATATATTCGATATTTAGTTTTTATTATATAAATTATATTATTATCGCTAATAATCTATCTAATTTCTATTAATAGTAAATTTTTATATATAGTAACTTTCTTAAGATAATTATTTAAGCGATAAGATATTATTATATTATTTATCTATAAAATTAAATTTATTAATTAAAGTTAAATTATAAAGAATATTATTTAACTTCGAAAATTGTTTAATTAAATTCTTTAATAATATTAATATTAATATTATTAAATATATAATTATATTATTATTATTAATAATATAATCTTAGATAGATAAATATCTTAGAAAAAATATACGACTTAGATATATCTCGAATATAATCTATTCGATTTTTAATTAATAGTCTATTAAAGATAATATTAAATTCTTTTAAACTTAAAATAGATTAAAAGATTAATCGATAATCTTTAAATTATTTATTTAAAATTTATATTAATTTAAATAACTCGTCTAGCTTATAATCGTCGATTTTTTAACGTTAAATTAACGTTAATTTAATTTAATTTTTAATTTTTAATTTTTAATTTTTAATTTTTAGTTTTAATTTTAATTTTTTAATTTTAATTTTTTACTTTTTACTTTTTACTTTTTACTTTTTACTTTTTACTTTTTACTTTTTATATTTTATATTTTTTATTCTTTAATCTTTATTTTTTAATTTTTATTTTTTATTTTTTATTTTCTATTCTTTATTTTTATTTTTTATTTTTTTATTTTTTTTTTTTTTGTTCTTTATTTTTTATTTTTTATTCTTTATTTTTTATTCTTTATTTTTAATTCTTTATTTTTAATTTTTCATCTTTCATCTTTCATCTTTCATCTTTCATCTTTCATCTTTATTTTTAATTTATTATATAAATTTAATATATAAGTAAGATATATAGCTCTATAGAGCTAGAAAATTTAGAGAAAATATTAAAAAGTATAGAACTTATTAATATTATTTAACTTTATACTAGTAATAATTAATATATTATTTAATAGCGTAATATATTAATTGAAAAAATCGATTTAGCTATTTATTATCTATTTAATTACTATTTATTAAGTATATATTAAGTATTTAATAATAATAAAATAAAATTTAATTTCTTATATATAGAAAATTTTATATAATATTATTTAGTATACGTTATATATAATATAAAATCTTATTATATTTAATATATAATAATAATAATTTAATTTATTTAATTTAATTAATACTTAATCTATACTCTATTAACGATAAATATTAATATATTCTAATTTTTATAAGATATATTATAATTAATTTTAATAAGTATAAAATTAATTTTTTATATAAAACGAGTAAAGATATAGAAATTAAATTCATAATCATTTTTTTTAAATTAGAACTATCGAGTAAATTTTAATAAGCGATCTTTTATAAGCGATATCTGAATTTCTTATCTTTAAATATCTACCTTATGGGAGCTACTGCATATGGAAATTTACTATTAATAGAAAATAGATAAACTATTAGCGATAATATTACGATTTGTATAATAAGAACTACACATCGAATATATTCAGATTTTACGTTCTATATAACGTATATCGAATAGAGTTATATAAAACTTTCTATTCATAGAAGATTTAGCTAAATTTATTATTAATGAATAGTTAATGAATAGTTAATAGAGTATAAAAGAGATATCGATTTATTATTATTTTAATACTACGCTATAAAGTAATACATTAATATATTACTAGTAGAAAATTAATGAATAGCGATAATATATAAATTTTTTCGATTTTTTTCTTTAAGTCCTACTATATATCTTACGAAAAATCGAAAAATCGAAAAATAAATTACGTGGCGTTGATGAATAGGCTATTATAAGCGAAGCGAGATACTCGAACTAGTTCAAATCTTAATATATAATAAGAGAATTATTAAATAATTATCTATTTATTTCGAATTTCGAATAATTTACTATTATAAAAAATTTAATATCAATAAAAAGTTGATTGAAAGTTGATTGAAAGTTGATTGAAAGTTGATTGAAAGTTATAACAGATATCGAGTCAATAATAAGATCACGTAACATACCCTAATCGTATATTTCCTCTAAGGTACCTGTTTTTTAATCAGAGCTGTCCGGCTATCGAGCGAACTTTGATAAGCGATATTTGAAACTATAAGACTAAATTTAGAAATTCTTTTTTCATCTGAAAGCTCACATTTCGTTCTATAATTTAAAAAAAAATCTCAAAATTATAATAGAAAACAAAAAAGTTATTTTAAAATTAAATAATGTGTACCTGTTTTTTGATCAGGGCTATCCGGCTGTCGAGCGAACTTTGATGAGCGATATTTGAATTCCTTGCGCTTTAATAATTATAAGACTAAATTTAGAAATTCTTTTTTTATCTAAAAGTCTAAATTTCCTTCTACAATTAAAAAAAATCTTAAAAAGTTAATAGAAAATAAAAAAGTTATTCTATGTGTTAATAACGTATATCTATTTTTTTAATAATTACGGACGCTAATTTGTTTACCCGCGGTATCTAATTAAAAAGCGTAGACCTAACGAATTAATAATTGACTGCACATACAAATTCAAGGTTTTCTAGTTTAGCTCTATCTTATTCTTTTATATATACTAATATACTAATTAATAAAATTATTTTTAATATATATAATAGAAGCTCTATCTTATTCTTTTATATATATTAATTAATAAAATTATTATTAATATATATAATGGAATAAGATAGAGCTAAGTTAGAAAATCTTGAATTTATATATATAGTTAATTATAAATTCGATAGATCTACGCTTTTTAGTTAGACACCGCGGGTAAATAAATTAGCGTTCGTAACTATTAAAATCTCTTTTTCTACTTTTAACCTTTCAATAACTTTACTATCTTCTATTAAAATCTTTAGATTTTTTTTTAAATTGTAGCCCGTAATTTGCGCTTTCTAAAAATGAAAAAATTCTAAAATTTGGTCCTATAGATCTTCAAAAGTAAGGAATTCAAATATCGCTCACTAAAGATCGCTTACTAAAGACCGCTTACCAAATTTACTCGACAGCCCTGATTAAAAAAAACGGTTATGAATTTAATTCATAGGCCTTTACTCGTATATACTGATAAATTATAAAGATTAAGTTTTAGAAATTGCAAATCCTAGTGAATACGAGTAGCGTTTTTGAGTCGTTTGAGTACATAATTTTTCCTTTCTTTTACCTCACGGCCAACCACCCTCCAGTAACAACCCTCCTACATTGGACCGCTCATCCTCCTCCTCTTCCTTCAGACATATTGGGCAGCGTGAGCTGGCAAGAGTAGGGCATCGGGCGAAACGTTACTGCACCATAGCACCCCTGGATAAGTCTCGCACACAAAGATCTGTCAACAAGTCGATTAGGGCGTGTTTCTGGCACAGTTCGGCCGCCTGACGCGCAACGTGCAGGGTGTAATCATAGAGCACCGCCGTCGTCATGTTCCACACCCAATTTTTCTCATCTGGCCCCAGGCACCGAGGTTCTGCCCGATTTCTGAAAGGTGACGATGGAGACAAAGCCGGAGAATCACATACGACGGTCGCCCTATCGTTTTTTCTTGTCTAGGGCACTTAGATAGTCAAATTCATATTCTACGCGGACCTCCTACTTTCTACTCATGAAACCACTCATGGAGCTACTTCTACCCCCTCTTCTAACCCTTTTATTCAGTCACTTCCTCACCTACTAATTGACCCTCCGACTGACTTATTCCTTCGGGTCCTCGCTTAGAAGGTTGGTGAGGTAGCTTAATGCGGTAGAGCTTCTTAATAACTTCTTTGTAGGCTTTTGCAGCTAGTCCACACATAGTATAGCTACTTTGCTTGGTGGGGCTATATCTTCCTGCTTCATAGAATAATCAACAACTCCTACCCACCAGAAAGACTCATCTTCAAATCTGAAAGAGGGTGTACATGTAGTCCAAGGAGATGTACACCTATCGGAACTCATTGAAAAAGGTGCAAATGGGGTAGATACGATTAGTTCAATGCTCGGCTAATCTTCGGTTCAATTGACCGAAATTAGCGTGTCTGAAACTCTTGGCGTAGATTTCTAGCCATTTTCAGCAGATAGCTACAGCAAGTCGATACCAAATATATCCAGCCAGCTCGATCCGAGGACATGGCCCGACGTGCGAAGAGAAGAGATCCATCCAGTACGGTGAACTCGAAGACAAGACTAGACGAACGGTCTTTGGGGTAAGATGAATCTGAGCCGTACCTCGAGCAAGTTCTGATGGATTTACTGACTTTCCTAGCACTGTAGGCGAGCGCGAACTCAGTCCTAATCTTATCTCTAAGCTGCCATACGACATTCTGAAAATGATCTACCACCTGGTCCTAAAGGAGGAGCATGGGGTGCTGCTCCTTCGCTTTAAGAAACATACACTTTCGACTGCATACACTCTCGGCCCAGTTGCCCCGGACGACACGAAGGACGCTGACATGGGGAAAATATTTGAGGACGAGGAGCGTTGGTATGGAGAACCGCGCTCGAGCGTCAACCTGAATGGAATGCAGCATGAGGTCTACAATTTCAGGAATGTGGGATTCTGCATGGTGTCGAGGGCCATCTACAATACGGCGATCTGCTATTTTTTTAGCATGAACCTCTTTCGGTGCTTGGACTTCGACGACCTGGAGAATTTCTTACAAGATGTCAGACATGTTCACATGATCAACAAGATCCAGGTCGTTTGGAAAGGTGGTTATACAGGTGGCATAAAGGCGATTACGAAGGGAATCCGCGCATTACAGAACAGGGCCACGGGGCTGAAGGAGTTGCATCTTATCGTTGGTAAAAAGGTTAGTGAGGCTATGCTCACCCAGGAGGCGTGGCGATTGATATGCGAAATGGCTCGGCAGAAGAAATGGCAGGTGCACTTGGATGGCGAGGCGGGGTGTTTGCTCAAGGCGCGTCAGCAGCTAGAGGATGAGGGCCAAAAGACAACCTCTCCAGAATAGATGGCTAGATTACATAAAGCGGGCAGTGACGGGAAGATAATACAGAGTAGTTCCACGCTCGATCTTGTTATTAGTTTATAACCTGGCTGTAGAAAGCATGGGTAGTTGCAAAGTGCGAACCCTAACCGGATTGCTGTGCTTTAAACCTCGGTCCTGAAAGGTACCTAATGTGGATATCTGAAGCGGTTGAAAAAGCCTACGACACATCAGTGAGGGTGCACGTGTATGTTATAGAAAGACGCTACATTGGCGCCGCCGAAGTTGCCCTTCCCCTAGCAGCATACGTTGAACATCCGCTTCCCACACGTAAGGCTCGTCAGCAACCTCCACCGGACGAAGATGCCGGTAGCCTACATAGTGTCAGCGCCGAGCTACAGTGTCCTTCGAATCAACTTACCGCAACCGGCCTGCCGGACACCAACACCGTTGTAGTTGGATAAAAACCCTAGTGAAGCATCCGAGATCGTAGTAGCTGTCACGGCTGTTTTTGTTGCAATTTTCACGGGCAGGTATTTGAACATTCGTTGTCGGAGACCAAAGTATCTCTTCAGTGTGGCTTCTAGAACGACGGCATCAGAATAGCCATCCGATATCAGCATCGTAGTAGGTAGCGAAAGAATTACCAAGGACTTCCTCCAGCACGAAGGCGGGTACCGAAGAACTTGCGGGTCAGACTGTCAAACGTCTGAATACACTGAGAAATGCCCCATTGATGGTGGAAGAGACCTAGTACAATGAATCCACCTGTTAAAGCCGTCAGCGACGATCATTTTATGAACCGAGACAGCTCACCGGAACTTGTTCTAAAAGCAAGGTCGAACAGGTCTCGGATCGGATAGTTGGGCCCGACGATGTTTTGCAGGATTCTCAAAAATTCAAGTAGCACGAATCCCACCCCCATCAATACTCAATATTCGCACGCCGGCCGTGGGCGGCTTCGAAGCAAACGTGAGCCACCCAGAGAAGCAAAGCAGGCAACTCTCAAGCTCATATGTATACTCCGACTCCCAATACTGGGCGACCAAAGATCCTGACACACATCTCACACGCGCTATGGCCACAGCTCAAGACATATTCTGGTTCTCGCCGGAGGCCAGGCAAACATATTTGATTGCTCTGGAGTTCGGCCCACGAGATTTTTATACTGCCAAAGTTGCCGCGATCGATGTGATCCGCCGTGCTACCAGTATTTGATCACAGAAAAGTGATCTACAAGCCTTTCCCGGATGGCCTAATTGTGATATGGCACCAGAGATTATTCCTTAGATGAGACGACAAGGGATTTGACGCAGAAGGGTTTGTAGATTTCATCGTAAACGAAGTAGGGATCAGATACTTTTTTAGCCAGTGCCACGGAAAGAAACCATTGACGGTGGACATTGGTCTTCGATGTGCAAGGAGATATTATGTCAGTCCCCCTCCGACAGTTTCCCGTCCACACTAATGCAGCCTCCCGCGCACGATCTACACATTAAGCTCTCAACCCTCGAGTCAGATAAGAGACCGCCTCAGCCCCATCTATAAATTTCTTATTTATACTAATATAACTATCGAGAGATAACTTAATATAGATTTTATAATAACTTTTATTATAAATAAAATAAGATAAATTATATAAATATTTCTAATAATTAAAATTAAATAAAGTAGAAAAGATTGAATAAAAATAAAAATATTTTAATTAAATATAAGATTATTCGATATTAATTCTTTTTATTAAGTTTAATAATAGTTTATAATAATATTTTAGAAAAAGATTAAGTAAATAGCTTATTATTATAAATACTCTTATATATATATAATTAAGCTTAATATATTAAGAATCTATAGATTATATATATATATTATAGATAAAATTCTAATAAAATAAAATTTTATATTAATTTAATATATTATATATACGAGTTTAAATCTATAAATTAAATTTATAATCTATTTTTTAAATTAGAGCTATCGAGTAAATTTAATAAGCGAACTTTAATAAGCGATATTTAAGCTTCTTATTTTAAATAATTATAAGATTAAATCTTATAACTTTTTTAGTAAAAGCGTAAACTACGCTCTATAATTTAAAAAAAATTAAAAGATTTTAATAGAGAATAAAAAAGTTATCTCATTTATAAATAACGTATATCTATTTTTTTAATAAGAGAGCTCGAGAGAACTAGCGAGCTAACTTAGATAGTCTAGTTAAAAGACGTAACCTCGAATTTATAATTAACTATATATATAAATTTAAGATTTTTTAACTTAGCTTTATCTTATTCTTTTATATACTAATATAATTAATATAGAAATTTTAAATATTATAATATTTTAAAATCTTACTTAAATTTATTATTTATTTAAATTTAAATTTCATTTCATTTAATATTATATATATTTATTTTATAAATATATAAAATAATTAATATTTTTATTTATATTATAAACTTACGAGTAAAGATCTATAAATTAAATTTATAATTTTTTTTTAATTAGAGCTATCGAGTAAATTTAATAAGCGATCTTTAATAAGCGAACTTTAATAGGCGATAATTAAGATTCTTATCTTATAATAATTATAAGATTAAATTTTAGAATTCTTAAATCTTTAAGACGCGTAAACTACACTTTATAAGTTAAAAAAAATTAAAAATTTAATAGAAAATAAAAAAGTTATCTTAAATTTAAATAATATATATTTAAATTTTTAATAAGAGAGCTCGAAAGGGCTTACGGGCTAACTTAGATAGTCTAGTTAAAAGACGTAATAACCTCGAATTTATAATTAGCTATATATATAAATTTAAGATTTTTTAACTTAGCTCTATCTTATTCTTTTATATATATTAATAATATAATTATCTATTTCTTAACATTTCTTAATAATTATCTTAGTTTATTAGATAATTAATTTTTTAAATAATTAATTTATTAAATAATTAATTTATTAAATAATTAATTTATTAAATAATTAATTTATTAAATAATTAATTTATTAAATAATTAATTTATTAAATAATTAATTTATTAAATAATTAATTTATTAAATAATTAATTTATTAAATAATTAATTTATTAAATAATTAATTTATTAAATAATTAATTTATTAAATAATTAATTTATTAAATAATTAATTTATTAAATAATTGATTTATTAAATAATTGATTTATTAAATAATTGATTTATTAAATAATTGATTTATTAAATAATTAATTTATTAAATAATTAATTTATTAAATAATTGATTTATTAAATAATTAATTTATTAAATAATTAATTTAATAGAAAAAGTTTTAAATAAGTAGATATTATTACTTAATCTAGATTTAACTTTTATAATATACTTTTATATTAATACTTTTTAATATTTAATAATAAATTTTTATAATATAGACTTTTTATCTATTATTATTCTATTATTTTTAAATTATCTATAATAAAATTTAAATACTATATTATCGCTATATATAATTATTTTACTTAGTTTTATTTTTTATAATATAATATATAGAATTAACGTAGCTTCTTATCTTAATTAAGTAGTCTAAGAGTTAAAAGTTTAATATATAGATCGTACGCGGAAGACTATATTAGTGTGAACGGAAGACTATTAAAGAAGAACTATTCGAAGATAAGTTAATTATCTAGTATTCTAGTTTCATCTCTATTTCGAGTAAGTAGACGAATAGTAAAGTAAAAGTCTATAAGTCTTCTTAACCCTACGGCTTCAGTTAACGCTCTATTTCTTTTTATTATATAATAGAATTATAATAACTATATTAAGTACTTTATATTAGAAAGTTATAGAAATCTAAGATATCTACTATATAAGAAGACGAAGTTAGTTACTATTAAGCTACTAGTCGTATAAAGCTAACTGCTACTACTTTTAATACTTTCATTTTCTTATTTTTCTCTTCCCGATATCTCTCACCTATTCTAAGCTTATCTCTTACTCTACCTACTATAGATAATACTATATCGCGTACTAGAGACGAATCTTAGTAATAGATTCTTTTATATATT
Source organism: Letharia columbiana (assembly GCF_014066305.1). NCBI lineage: Eukaryota > Fungi > Ascomycota > Lecanoromycetes > Lecanorales > Parmeliaceae > Letharia > Letharia columbiana. Next base: position 8,511 of record NW_023501184.1, on the reverse strand, counting down.
GAATTAGGGAATTTGATATAATAGAATAGCTTAAATTATCGAACTCTCTACGTTAACGACGTAGGGTAAATTGTTAAGCTAAGTAATCTTAAAGCTAAAGTAATTACGTACTCTTTAATAACTTCGAGAGAACTATCTAATAATAGTTAAATTAAAGCGTAATCTTTTAATAATAGTAATAATAAGCTATTTATATAAGATATTTAAATATCTTAAATCTCTCTTATAATAACATCTATAAGTATTCGTTTTTACTTTTATTTATAAGTTATCTCTATTTATACGCTCTTAAATTCGATAAATTCGATATAGATAGCTATTATTATTATTTATTTAAGTAATTTATTTATTCTATTATTATATTCTAATATTATAGCTAATATTATAAGATTTAAATAATTTATTATTATATTCTATTATAATTACTAAGCTTATAATATTATAATAACTATTTATAAATTTAATATAATAAATATTTCTACTTTAAATTTAAATATAATATTATCTTATTATTATATATATGAGAATAAGATAAAGCTAATTTAAGAAATCTAAAATCTCTATATATAGTTAATTATAAATTTAATTAAAGTTATTACGAGCGTATTCTTAATATACTACTTAGCCCTATAGCTAGCGAGTCTTAACGAAGATATTTTCTATTATATTCTATCTTCTTCTCATCTATATAGTTCGATAGTCTTATTATTCTTATTCTATCTCACTTATACTAGTATCGTATCTATACTAGTTCTAATAAAAGTATAAACGTAGTATTAAAATTCTATATCAGTATATATAAAAGAATAAGGTGGGGCTGAGCTTGAAAACCTTGAATTTGTATATGCAGCCAATCATAAATTCGGGTTCGCTACGCTCTTGGGTTAGACTGACTAAGTTATCGCGGGTAAATAAATTAGCGTTCGCAATTATCAAAATCTCTCACTCTACTTTTAACCCTTTAATAACTTTACTATTTTCTATTGAAATTTTTAGATTTTTTTTTAAATTATAGCCCGCAACTTGCGCTTTTTAATGATTTAAGTATTCTAAGATTCGGTCTTATAATTATTAAAAAGCAAGGTATTCAAATATCGCTCATCAAAGATCGCTTATTAAAGATCGCTTACCAAATTTACTCGATAGCCTTAATTAAAAAAATGATTATGAATTTAATTTATAGGCCTTTACTCGTATAATAATATAATAATATATATAAAGTTATTTATAAGTATAAAGTTTATATATATAAATAATATTAAGTTAAATTTAATTTAATTAATATATATATATATATTAAATATAAGTTTAAGCTTATAAATTAAATTTATAAAAAGTAATTAATTTTAAATTTAATTTCGAGATTAAATTCGACTCTCGAAGAAAGAAAATAATTTAATCTAAGATTTACTTAGAACTATAGAATCGAATTTTATAATCTTAAGTTTTTAGAAAGCGTAAAATAAGTTCTATTAATATATATAAAAGAATAAGATAGAGCTAAGCTATAAAATCTTAAATTTATATATATAGCTAATTATAAACTCGAATTCGCTACGCTCTTTAATTAAACCAACTAAGTTAGTTCGCTAGTTCTTTCGTATCTTCTTATTAAAAAATTAGATATACGTTATTCATATATAGAATAACTTCTTAATTTTCTATTAAAATTTTAAGACTATTTTTTTAAATTATAGAGTAAAGATTACGCTTTTTAATAAGATAAATTTTTTAAATTTTAAATATATAATTATTGAAGAATAAGAATCTTAAATATCGCTTATTAAAGTTCGCTTATGAAATTTATCGACAGCTCTAATTAAAAAACAGATATATATTATTTAATTTTAGAATAACATTTTTATTTTCTATTAATTTTCTTTAATTCTTTTTTTAAATTATAGAACGTAGTATAGACTTTTAGATAAAAAAAAGAATAATTAAATCTAGTCTTATAAATATTTAAAGGTAAAGAATTTAAATATCGCTCTTTAAAGTTCGCTCGACAGCCTTAATTAAAAAATAAATAAATTTTATTTAATTTTAGAATAACTTTTTTATTTTCTATTAAAATTTTAGATTTTTTTTTTAAAAATTATAGAACGTAATTTACGCTTTTAAATAAAAAAAGAATTATAAAATTTAGTCTTATAAATATTTTAAGATAAAGGATTTAAATATCGCTTATTAAAAACTTATCTACTCTATTAAGAATATCCTTTAATATAAGCTTAGATAGTCGAGTAGTAATAATTTTAATAATTTTCGAAACTATTTCGCTTCGTCCTCGATTCGAATTTATAAATCTCTCTCGCTAAAAAATCGTAAAATCGCAAAATCTTAAAAATAATAAAATTATAAATTTCGTAAATTAATAAAAATTCTATAAATTATAAAAATAAAAATAAAGTAAAATAATAAGTATAAACTATAATAGATATTAAAATTAATTTCTTATTAATTAAATTTAAATTAATTTAAAGTTAATTAACTCTTTATAAACTTATTATTAATATAACTTCTTTTTTCTATTAAAATTTTCTAATATCTATTTTTAACTATAGAACGTAATCTACCTATTCTTTTAGATAATTTAAAAATTATAAAATTCGATCTTATAGTTTTAAGTAAATCTTAAATTAAAATATTCTCACTCTTCGAGCGTCGAACTTAATCTCGAAATCAGATTCAAAAAATAAAGTAATTACTTTTTATAAATTTAATTTATAGGCCTAAACTTGTAATTAATTGAAATAATAGTAAAATCTTAATAGAAAAAAGAGAGATTGTATTAATAATTAGTTTATAGAGAGTTAATTAACTTTAAATTAATTTATATTTAATTAATAAGAAGTTAATATTAATATCTATTATAATTAATTTATATTTATTATTATTATTATTATTTCTATAGTTTATAGAATTCTTATAAATTTTACGAATTTTACGAATTTTATTATTTTACGATTTTTTTAGCGAGAGAGATTTATAACTTCGAATCGAGAACGAAGCGAAATAGTTTCAAATTATATTGAATTTATTACTACTCGACTATCTAAGTTTTAATTAAAGAATATTCTTAATAGAGTAAATAAGTTTTTAATAAGCGAGATTTAAATTCTTTATCTTAAAATATATATAAGACTTAATTTAACGAATATTTTTTTTTTGAAATTCCAAATTACGATCTATAATTTAAAAAAAAAATCTAAAATTCTAATAGAAAATAAAGAAGTTATTGTAAAATTAAATCATATACACCTATTTCTTAATTAGGGCTGTCGACTGTCGAGTAAATTTAGTAAGCGATATTTAAATTCTTTATTATTAAATAATTATAAGACTTAATCTTAAAAGTCTTAAATTTCTAAAATATCTAAATTACGCTTTATAACTTAAATAAAATTAAAAGATTTTAATAGAAAATATAAAAGTTATTTTAAAATTAACTAATATATATCTATATTTTAATTAGAGCTATCGGTAAATTTGATAAGCGATCTTAAATAATCGATATTTTTACTTCTTATCTATTTATAATTATAAGATTAAATTTTAAACTTTTTTAGCAATGAGAAGCGTAAACTACGCTTTATAATTTTGAAAAAAAAATTAAAATTATAATAGAAAATAAAAAAGTTATTTTAATTCTAAATAATATATATCTATTTTTTTAATAAGAAGTCTCGAGAGGGCTAGCGAGCTAACTTAGATATATTTAGATAGTCTAGTTAAAAGACGTAATAACCTCTAATTTATAATTAACTTTATATATAAATTTAAGTTTTTTTTTAATTTAGCTCTATCTTATTCTATTATATATATTAAAAGATTAAAATATAGATTAAGATAATAAATATTATATTTATAGTAAAAGAGTAAAGCATCTTTTAATTAAGCTATAACTTACTTTTAAAGTATTAAAAATTAAGATATTAAAACTATAATCTATTATATCTTTATTTTTAAAGATAATATTTATAATATTTATTATTAAATATTTATTCTATTAGATATAAACGAGTAAAGGCCTATGAATTAAATTTATAAATATTTTTTAATTAGGGCTATCGAGTAAATAGGTGAGCGACATTTAAATTCCTTACGCTATAATAATTATAAGATCGAATTTAGAAATTCTTTTTTTATCTAAAAGCCCATATTTCGTTTTATAATTTAAAAAGAAAATTTTAATAGAAAATAAAAGAGTTATTCTAAAATCAAATAATGTACATCTAGTTTTTAATTAGGGCTGCGGGCTGCCGGCTGTCGAGCGAACTTTGGTGAGCGATATTTGAATTCCTTGCGCTTTAATAATTATAAGACTAAATTTAGAAATTCTTTTTTTATCTAAAAGCCCATGTTTTATTCTATAATTTAAAAAAAAAATCTCAAAAATTTAATAGAAAACAAAAAAGTTATTTTATATATTAATGACGTACGTATCAATAACGTACACCTATTTTTTTGATGGTTGCGGACGCTAATTTATTTATTCGCGGTAAGTTAGCCGATCTAATTAAAAAGCGTAGCGAACCCGAATTTATAATTAACTGCATATATAAATTTAAGATTTTCAAGCTTAGCTCTACCTTATCTTAGCGAGTAATAGCGGCCTTCTTTTACTATATATATACGATAAATATAGAATTATTTTATTAAGACGTATTAATAAACTATCTTCGTCTTTAAACGATAAAGAATAAAAGACGAACTAAATAATTAACGGTTATATATCTTAGTACGTATTAATAAAAAATTATATCGAGTTAAAACAACTATAATATTTTTAATACGTTTTATAGATTAAAACCGTTACGACATCGTTACGATATCGTTACGACACTATTATAAAACTAAGAAACCGTTATAAAATTAAAAACTATTTCGAAAAGAATAAAAAATTAAGAACCTTGCAATAATAATTACATTTACAAATTTAATTAATTTCAAATAATAGATATATTCGCTAGTTCGAACTACGATACTATCTTATATTATAAAATTTTATTACTTAATTAAATTTACTTAAGTTAAAGAATAGTCTATTTAACTATATAAAGTAATTTACGTAAATCTATTATTACTAAGATATCTATATAAATATCGTTATTCTACTAATTTATAATTACTATCGTAATAGACCAGATCCTCCGATTTAACGTATTAAAATTTAATACGCTTATTAAGAGAAACTAATTTGCTATTATTTTAAAAAAAGTATTACTAAAAACATATAACGTATTTAATTCTTTTCGAAATCATGATTATATTATAAAGCTATCGTTAAAAGGCGATAAATCTTATTAATTTAATTAAGGTACGGTTAGCGTAACTTATAGCCCTTCGCTAAGATATTCTTTTATATTAGTATATATAAAAGAATAAGATAGAGCTAAGCTAGAAAACCTTGAATTTATATATACAGTTAATTATAAATTCGTTAGATCTACGCTTTTTAATTAGATACCGCGAGTAAATAAATTAGCGTTCGCAATTATTTAAAAAATACTATTCTAGTTATTATTAAAGATATATTATCGTTATATAACGATTCTATAACTAATAACCGATAAATAACCGATATATCACCGATATATAATCGATATAAAATTTAATTTATACTCGTTAGAAGAATTATTCTAACTTATAATTATACATCGATTATTTAACGATTACGTAATCGTTATATAATAGTTATCGAACGATTATAAAACGATTATAAAACGATTATAGAACGATTATACGATTCTTATAGAACTATAAATAATCTATATAATAACTAAAAATAAATATTAATTTTAAAGTTCTTTATAGGGCTAAAAATTCGCTTAGTATATATAAGTTTAAATATTAACGCTAGTAACTTAAAATTCGATTTTTTCGAATTTTAATAAAATTTTTATATTAGAAGATATATTATATAATATTACTAGCCTATTCGAGACTTAGTATAAAAAAAATTAAAATATATTATTATAACGATTATAAAATTATTATAGAACGATTATAAAACTATAATCGTTATAAGTTCTAAGAGAAGAGATTTATAGTTTACGACTATTATAAAACGATTATAAAACGATTATAAAACGATTATAAAACGATTATAAAACGATTATAAATCGATTCTAGAACGGTTTTTCAACTAGTATAGAATCGTTATAATACCGTTTCATAACCGTAATACGCTAGTTCTAAAACTTTGCAAACGGGTAGAACGATAGATGTACGTTATTGACACATAGAATAACTTTCTTATTTTCTATTAACTTTTTAAGATTTTTTTTTATTATAGAAGGAAATTTAGACTTTTAGATAAAAAAAGAATTTCTAAATTTAATCTTATAATTATTAAAGCGCAAGGAATTCAAATATCGCTCACCAAAGTTCGCTCGACAGCCGGACAGCCCTGATTAAAAAACAGGTACACATTATTTAATTTTAAGATATCTTTTTTCTTTTCTATTATAATTTTAAGATTTATTACTTAAATTCCAGAACGAAATATGAGCTTTCAGATAAGAAAAGAATTCTTAAATTTAGTCTTATGATTATTAAAGTATAAGAAATTCAAATATCGCTCATCAAAGATCGCTCCTCGATAGCCCTAATTAAAAAAATGATTATGAATTTAATTTATAGACCTTTACTCGTTACTCTTATAATATCTCTATAATACTTTTATAATAACTCTTTAAATATAAGCTTATATATCTTCTAATTATCTTTTTAAATATCTATATCTTATACTCTAATTTAAATTATATTATAATATTCTATATTCTATTTTACTTTAATCTTAATATATAATATTAAAATTTAGAGAAATAATTTAGAGATATTTAGAATTTTATCGTAATAATAAGATATATTTTAATCTCGCCTCGAATTTTTTATCTCGATCTCGTCTTTCTTCGAAACTCTATTAAGATTCTTCGTCTTATTATATAGTATATTTCTACTATCTCTTCTTTAACTATCTTCTTATCTCTTTTACCTCTTTTATCTCTTTTATCTTTTTTATCTCTTTTATCTCTTTTATCTTTTTTATCTTTTTTATCTTTTTTATCTTTTTTATCTTTTTTATCTTTTTTATCTTTTTTATCTTTTTTATTTTTTTGTCTTTTTTATCTTTTTTATCTTTTTTATCTTTTTTGTCTTTTTTGTCTTTTTTATCTTTTTTATCTTTTTTATCTTTTTTATCTTTTTTATCTTTTTTATCTTTTTTATCTTTTTTATCTTTTTTATAGTAATTATAATAAAGTCTTTAATAAAATCTATAGTAAAGTTTATTATAAAGTATACGATAGAGTTAATAATAGAGTTTACTATTATTATAAAATAAGTTTTTTTTTAATATTAGAAAATAATATAAATTAGTATATATAAAAGAATAAGATAGAGCTAAGCTTGAAAACCTTGAATTTATATATACAGCCAATTATAAATTCGAATTCGCTACGCTCTTTAATTAGATCGGCTGAGTTATCGCGGGTAAATAAATTAGCGTCCGCAACCATCAAAATCTCGCCCTCCCACGCCTCCCCTGGCCTCCCTCATCAAAAAAATAGGTGTATATTATTAACACATAGAATTACTTTTTTGTTTTCTATTAAAATTTTGAAATTTTTTTTTAAAATTTTGAAGCGCTGTTTGTGCTTTCCGAATTTTTGAAAATTCTAAAATTTAGTCTTATAATTATTAAAGCGCAAGGAATTCAAATATCGCTCACCAAAGTTCGCTTATCAAAGATCGCTCACCTACTTACTCGATAGCCCTAATTAAAAAAATGATTATGAATTTAATTCATAGGCCTTTACTCGTATATTATAACTTAATAATATAATATTAAGATATTCTTATTCTATATATCTATAGAATAGATATATATAGTATTAAGTTCTCGCTAGATAGCTCTAGTTCTAAGTCGAGATAAGATCTTAACGTATTATAATACTTATCTTATTATTATTATTATAATAAGCTAAATATTTATAATATTAATAAATCGAATATAAAAGATATAAAGATCTTTCTTCTAATTAAATTTCTATCTCTATTTATATTTTTAATAAAAGCTAAGTTAATATTAAGAAAATATAACTAAGTTATAAATTTATAATAATATAATAATATTAATTATTCTATATATCTATAGAGTAGATATATACGAGATCGAATTACGCTAGTATTATCTTATTAGATAAACTTAATATATTATAATAATTAAGATAATATATACTTTAAAATTTCTTTTTAAAATTCTTAATAATTATATTATTTAATTATTACTAAATAATCTTAAAAGTTATAATCTATTCTTTATCTTAATATTCTTTTTCGCGCTTAACTTTTTTTATTACTCTATTTTAATAAGCTTATAACTAATAATTCTTATTAGAATATTATTTACTAGCGAGAAATTATATACTTTCTAAGCTCTTTTAATAGTATTAAATTAATAGTTTTTAATTTAATTTATTAGATTAAATAATTAGTTTAATTTAT
>NW_023501183.1:0-29013 GCF_014066305.1 Letharia columbiana | reverse complement strand
ATTCGATGTCACCTAAAGAGCATTACGAGACTGGAGGACATCAATGATAGCCTGGTAGTCTGCGTATGGCAAGCGAGAGAAGTCGAGATGAGGGACGTAGTCATCTCCAACCCGGTTTGCAGGCTTCTTTTCTCTCCCAACAGAAGCTGTCTTAGGGGTCCCATCATGAAAGCCATCTGGCCCACAGTCTCTGAGATAACCATTCCGTTTTCTATTTTATAGCACTCTCTCCAAGTCTTTGAGCCTCTTTTGTGCGATCTGGAAGGGCGTACCATATGAGTCTCCTGTATAATCAGGCAAGGCACCACGCTTGAGCAAAATCAAGATGGGTTTGGCTTTTCCTGACAACGCTGCTGCTTGAAGAGTACCCCCAAAAGGTCCACCGTGTACATTGGCATTGGCATCAAGCAATAGCTCAACTATCTGAGTGCTGTTTGCAGGCGTAAAGGCTGCGCCATGTATTGCTGTAACGCCGTCTTCGTCCTGAACATTTGGCGCAGTTCCAGTCAAGAGCACTAGAATGACGAAGTTGCTGTGCCCGTGGTTCGCTGGTATAATTGACAGCAATTCAGTGTTTAGATTGGGCTTCGCTTTGAGCGCTAACTCCATAGAAAGCCGAAAGCCTTTCATGTCACGCTGGCTGTATAGAGCGGAAATGAGGCAGAAACCTATGCGTTCCAGGTCAGCTCCACGTTCGATGAGCAGCTTGGCGCATTGCAGCCTGCCCCCATCGAAGTGCAAAATTAAGTGGGTTTCCGGTTTGTCATCTCCGTTAGGATCTGCGCCTGCGTCGAGGAGTGTGATCATCAGGTCAATGTTCCCTTGGAGAATTGGTCCGTATAGAATCGCCGCATCAATCCCATGTCTGGCTGCACTGACATCGGCGCCCGTAGTCTCGGCATCTTCTTCAATTGTGACTGGACCAAACGCACGTATCAGGTAGGAGAGTATCCTGCCAGCGTCTTCGACGTGTTCTTTAGGAACTTTGGTCGTTATACGAGCATAAGTCTCATCCAATGTCTTAGGAAGGCTCCGTGAAGCTTTTCGGAGAAGACCAAGTCTCATGCAAACTCGAATGGCATCAAGCTGGCACACTCCCCATCGAAACATTCCATTTGCACCGTTCAACAGAGCAATCTGAATCTCCTTATGGGTCTCCTCCGACCGTTCCAACAGCTTGAAATCATGTTGCAGCTGATACGGAACGTATGTAAGGATGTCTCCATCAACGACGCTTTCTTCCAACGGAATTATGTCCGTTGCCAGAGAGTACAAGATGTCTTTAATCTCAGTCTCTTGTCGGCTAGTACCGGAGAAGTGAAGGTTCTTTTGATTCCAGCTTCGCATGTCTCTCAGACCTTCCAAGTTTCTTGGCACTCGTCGAGAGCATCGACGACTATGTATACTGAGGCCGCACTTTCGTCGATAATACGTTGAAGCACATCACAAGTGTCTTGTATAGTTGGCCTACTGCTTCCACTATCGCACGTAATGTAAAGCTCCTCAACAATTGTGGACACTTAAGGATCTTGGCTGAAAAGCTGGACTACTAACGAGTTCAGAAAGTTTTGAAATAGTTGCTTTTCTGGAAGTCGAAGTAGAAACACGCAACCATTTCGTTGCTATTACTATCATCGAGCAGAGAACAAAGCACAGTAGAGCCCAGGATAGTCTTTCCGCAACCTGCTTTACCATGCAGCCTAAGGAAAGAATGGGGTGCACCTTTCCAGCCGAGGAAGATAGGGCTTTCCAAAAGCCAGGTTCCAGTGTCTTGCTGCCGCTTAGTCTGCGCAGTATTCAGGAATGAAGATGAATTTGGAGCTGAGAACCAGCTAGCCAGGCGTGAATTCAGGTTTTTGGTTGCAGCCGCGTGCAGTAAATTGACAACGTCGAACATGTTTTCGCGACTGTCGAGCCTCAAGACCCTGGGCTTGTATCAGTGTATTATAACTTGATTCTCAATGGATCAAGATGACAAGACTAGTGGACCGACAATGCTAGAGTAAAAGTTATCAAATGATCGCTAGCGAAGGCAGTATCCAACAAGGACTTGAGACTTCTCAGCCGCCTGATGACTTCTTTGATTTCTTCTTTTTCGAAAGGCCACTCGAGAGACCTTTTGACCCTCGATTGATCTTTGGTGAGCTTCGTCTTAAATTCTAGCGTTTCATGGTAGCAGAGAGAGAGCAGGGTACAATGATAAAGTCAGTAGTCAATTGAGTGATGGCAACCGGACTTGCAGTGATGCTTAGTGGTTCCATGGCTTAAGGCTTGTGAATTTGACTCCGGCAGATTTGACAAATCTACCATACGAGGTGGGCATGCAAGATGCCGTCCCATGGCCTCCTCTCGCTCAAGCTCTGGCTCGTCTCGAGGTTCCCCGACCCAACCCATTGCTAGATTAGGGTAAGGAGACATTGGCTGGTTTGGCAAATCTTTTCAGATGTCTAGCGCGCGCACCTGCATGAGAGCCCCGACTTACCCCTCAGCTCTACCCAAAGTTGAAAGGGTGTGAGGTAGAGCGACAAGGCCGTCACTGTGGCAGGCAAGCAACTTTCTACAACTCGAGCAAGAGTATCTCTTTACATCGACCCGCGAACGCAATCGGAAACACGAAAATATGTTATGGAGAGCATGGGGAGAGGGGTCGTAGCCGATTCAGTGCTACTGTACCTATTTAGTACTGAGGAAAGCCGTGGGAAGTACGACCAGAAACCGTCACGCCAAGACGGCGATAAGGTGCATCATCGGGCTTTAGGGCTTGCGCGTGGCCATTCCAAGCTGCCAACAGTGAACAACCCCGAAACGCGAATTTGCCGCCTGCGCAATCCTTCAGTCTCCAGAAGAGTTTATGGTGACAGATATCGGTTTCTCTTTCAACAAGCATTCATATGAATCAGATGCATCGTTTCCTGAAGGCCTCGTCCTGATGCTGTCGCTGTGCGGAGAAGATGCAAGGAGGGAAGGTGCGGCATCCTTCCCATCTTATGACGAAAGTCCTGTCTGCACCCTCGTCATCGTCACCGACAACTATGACTTCTAGGTCTGGGTCGCAAGCATTCTCAGCCTTCTTCTGATTTCTTGAAAAGTGCGTTGATGCTATCATCCACCCACATACATACATATGGCTGGCTCCAGTCATGACAAGACCCTGGAGCGGACCTCCTCCCAGATGTCTACAGCTTCACGAGGGTCCGGCACTGTCAGAGTACGCTCACGAAATCAATCTCTAGTCACACCAACATCAGCCAAAACACTTGAGTCATTCCCTTCGCTGTCCCCAGAAATCTCGCCCAGCGCTTTGAAGCAAGACAAGCAGCTTGTTGCCAGCCCGAAGCCCAAGTCCCCAGATAAAATCCCTCGCAGGCCGTCCAAGACGAACCCATCTATCGTTGAGTCTCTCGTCACAAGCACTCCATCTTTTCGAGGCCGCTCGGCGCTTTTCGAAGACTCACCTAAAAACCCTCCCAGTGAGTTCCCTGGCGCCCTTCACCACGCCAGCGATGATCACGTACGCAATCTTATCAGAAAGAACGGTGCGGTCGCGTTGGTTAGACAACTCGCAGAGGACTTGGCGGCGCGGGATGCTGAAATGACAACACTTAGACGGCGGGCAGAAGAGCGGGAAAGGGAACTCAAGAAGATGCTGAGGGAGGTGGAGGTGTCCAATCTGGATATTGAAACCAGGCTTCATCGTCTCGACAAATGGGCTGAAAATGAAATAAAACTACAAGATCCACCTTCGAGAGCAGATGGGAAGAAGTCAGGGCGAATGAGCGGAAAGGATAGGATGCCTGGTGTCGCGAATGGCATCGATGAAATGATGGGAGAGGCCATGCAGGATCATCTGGGCCCCAATACTGAGTTGGACGAGGGATATTTAGACTCGCTGGACGAGGTCGATAGGCAAGCTACGCTGAAAGCCCGAAGCGTGTTTTCAAAAGAGTCGGATGGGCGATCCACAGTATCGAGTATGGACTCAGGTCGGCCAAACAGTACTCTCCGAGGGTGGAAGGACTATCTCTGGAGCGCAAATGCTACAAGCCGCAAGACGAGTCGAGCGAGCAGCATCATAAGCGACTCCAACGGGGACGGGGAAGACACTACGCGAGCTCGGGGCCTCAGCGGAAGCAACGCTCGCAGGAAAGGTCTGGATGATGATCTTTTCCAGCCGCTTGCTCGTGCTTCAACAACCCAAAGTTCTGACACCAAACAATCACGTAAGTCGTCAACATCCGTTGCGTCCTGGACCATGAAACTTTTCGCTGGGAATACTCAGGCAGGCCAAGGCACAATAAGAGGAAGATCGGCTACTACTGGTGATGGGCAACCCAAGAATGCAAGAACGGCATCGACCACCTCAGGTCCAGCACCTACGTCAGCCAAAGCAGCGTTGATGAAGGTTAACAGCATGGAACCCTCTGCTCAGTCCTCTCGAAACACAGTGCGACCCCTTACACTTGCGCAAGGCGGTACCATAAAAGTCTCTTCGCAGCCCTCGATCTCCTCAGACGCCTGTGAGTCTCAATGTTGTCGATGCTGCCACAAATCTTGGTCCTGTCGAAATGGACACTATCCACCCGCCCGACTCAAAGCCTCCCACGCTAACACAATTCAACAACTACAAAGACACCGCGGACCTTCTTACCGACAGGTTCGGGTTCATCTACGACCAGCGTCGTAGGAAGAGAGAGGCGGAGTCTACCCGTACTCACGCTAGAGGGAAATCGAATGCTAGCGCGAACGTGGAGCTACTCAGCGGCACTTTGGAATCTCTGAAGAATAAAGACCCCGATCAAATGTCTCAAAGGTCAAAGGCCAACTCTGTGCAGCGACCAGACACTCCAGCGTCCGTAGATGATAAGACGGATGAGAAGCCAACCAAGCGTTGGCAGGATTATCTCAAAGTTGCGACGTTCCCAACCGAGCTGCTTTCTCATACTCCATCAGCAAAGCCCGCCACAAAGGTCATAAGCGCCGACAGCCCTGGTACTCTGAAACGGTCGCCAACTCTTGGCGATGCGCGAGGCTCGTTACCGTCCACGAGCCTCAACCCGGAACCAGAGATGTCACCTGTCACGGCAGGAAACGCCGAAATGTCCAAGATACTCCTCGAATCTTCGAATGCCTTAGCCACGTCTACCTCCTCCGAAGGTGAACCTGTCAAGCTCCTACTGGCGCAGCTCACAGAGCTCCATGACAGTCTGCAGCGCGAGAGGACTGTGAAATGGAATGGATTCTTACGGAAGGTCCGGGCTGAGCGAAAAAAGGAAGGAGAGTCAGCAACAGTCTCCGATTCTCGTTTCAAACAAGCAATTATGCCAGAAATGCTCCTTACAGATGGTGAATTGATCGGAGTCGCAGGCCTAGGAAACAAGGGCAAAGTCGGACGTGCCAAATGGAAGGAATTCAGACAGCTCGTTCTGGCCGGTATCCCAGTCGCGTACCGCTCAAAGATTTGGGCCGAATGCAGCGGTGCCACAGCTCTCCGTGTCCCTGGCCACTATGACGATCTCGTCGCAAGCGAGACTGACGACCCTGTCATTGTCTCCCAAATCCAAATGGACATCCACCGCACTCCTAACCGATAACGTATTCTTCCGCAAAGGTCCCGGTGTCACCAAGCTCAACGAAGTCCTCCTTGCCTACTCCCGGCGCAACCCGCAGGTCGGCTACTGCCAAGGTATGAATCTGATTACCGCCTCCCTGCTGCTTGTCATGCCGACCGCCGAAGACGCTTTTTGGTTGCTCACAACGATCATTGAGAATGTTCTTCCCCAACACTACTACGATCATTCACTCCTAGCCTCCCGCGCAGACCAGCAAGTCCTGCGCCAATACGTTGCTGCAGTCCTACCCAAGCTCTCTGCACATTTGGATGAATTAGGAATCGAACTGGAAGCGCTAACCTTCCAATGGTTCCTCTCAGTCTTCACTGACTGTCTCTCCGCCGAAGCGCTTTTCCGTGTCTGGGATGTCATCTTTTGCTTCAATGACGGCAGCACCTTTCTCTTCCAAATTGCTCTAGCCTTGCTCAAGTTGAATGAACCCCAGCTACTAGAATGCGACAGCGCCGCCAGAGTCTACGGCTACATTGGTAACGAGATGACAGATCATGCGATCAGTATCGATGGGCTTATTGGAGCTAGTGAGGCGTTGAAGAAGGTAGTCCAGAGGAGTGAAGTAGAGGAGAGGCGATATAAGGCTGTGGAAGAGGAGAGGGATAGGGAGAAGGGGAGGACGAGGGGAAGCAGTGGTGCTAGTGAGGCGGTCAGCAGTGGGACCAGTGGAGGACAGCTGAGTTTCCAGGAGCCGAGGCCTTTTTTCGAAGGGGAGGAAATGATCAAGTGATGAATCATTCGTCCCTTTCTTTTCTATTGGCTACAATGATACCCACGGCATACAGCGATCAATTGAGCAAATTGGTGTGCAGAAATGATGCCATTATATTGACATGGCAACACATTGAAACGAGCAGTCACCAAGTTGCAGCAACTTTGTAACTTTCTGACCTCCGCGTCGGAGAAGCTTGGCTCTCTTCTATGTATGGGACGAATGATTGAAGATCCTACCGAAAGTTCTTTACTTCGACAACTTCTCATTTTTTCCCTCTGGAACCGAAAGGCAGCTTAGGCAAGCTGTCCAGATAAGTTGCGGTCGAGGGCACCAAGAACTTTGCCTTCTCGTGTTGGTTTTGGGCATCGAACCAAGAGCATTTGTTCTTCATGGTCAGAAATGGCCTTAGGAAGGGCGTTGAATGGCTTAGAAACTCTTTGGCTGATGTTGTTGAAGTTTGAGGAGTTGTCCCTGGTTCGTCTGCCACCTTTTCTAGGACTGTCCCATCAAGGGTCACTGTGGGGCGTTCTCACGTCGATTCCTGGCGTCGGTCGATATTTGGTACATTGTTCGACTGCCACTTTTCCTGAGTTAACGGCTTGCCTGGCCGTAGATTCCCTAGCGCCTTGGCACTCAGGGGTTCCCCTTCTGCCTCGGTCCAACATCCCCGCAACTCTCCACCCTCCCCGCATCGACTGAAATGTCGTCCGACGAGGACCAACAGCTCCTCAACGCCCTCAAGAACCCCAGCATGACATCAGTCTCCAAAACTCGTCTCCAAGCCCTTAGCGAACAGCTCGTCGTCAAGCCCGCCGACCCTGGCACATTCGAGGACATACCCAGAATACGCCGCATAGCGGGAGACTCTGCCGGAGCGTATGGCCCCTGCCCTTCCTCCTCGCCAATTGATGATTGAGGGACAAAAGCTGATCTAGACGTGGATGGGCAGGAGAGTGAAGGACAAAGTCGTTATCATAACCGGCACCAACTCCCCCCTCGGCATCGGCCGCGCCTCCGCCCACCAATTCGCCCACAATGGGGCCCGCGCCATCTACATATGCGATTTCAGCGACCAACACCTCTCCGTGCACGTCCGAGAACTACAATCGCTGTATCCGGCGGTCGAAGTGCACGCGCGGCAATTCGACGCCGGGGACGAAGCCGCCGTAGCAGCCGTCGTGGACGAATGCCTCTCTCGATACGGACGGCTGGACATATACTTCGCGAACGCGGGCGTCGTCGGGACGAACAAGCATTTTGGCGAAGTGGGAGGGGAGGAGTTCATGAAGACGATGCGGACGAATGTGCTGAGCGTGTTCGTGGCGATCAAGTACGCCGCGGCGGCTATGATGCGGACGACTACGTCGGAGGAGGGGGAGGGGGAGGGGGTACGAAGAAGTTCCCGTGCGGGAGTATCATCGCCACGAGTTCGGTGGCCGGGTTGAGGAGCAATGCCGGCTCGACGGACTATTCGGCCTCAAGGCTGCGGTCAGGAGCTTGGTGCAGACGACGGCGTATCAGCTGAGCGGGACGGGGATCCGAGTCAACGCGATTATGCCGGGGTTGATCGAGACGGGCATGACGGCGCCGCTGTTCACGATGGCGAGAGCGAGAGGGACGGAGGGCAAGGTGGGACAGTTGAATCCGTTGAGGAGGGGAGCGGTTGCGGATGAGGTGGCCAGGGTGGCGCTGTTTCTGGGCAGTGACGAGGCGAGTTATGTTAATGGGCAGGGGTGGGCGGTGGATGGCGGGTTGAGTGCCGGTCATCCCGTTGTGCCTGGGAAGTTGGCGTAAGGGTGATGATATGGAGGGATTCTCTTCGAGCTGGAGAAGGCGGTTTGAGGGGTGGGGTTGAGCGTCGGAGGCCGTGGAGGAATGGCGACATGGCGCTGAGGATAGGGTTGAGGAGCTGGGCATAGGGACAACAGGCTGTCTACGAGAATGAAGTCGGTGCACCCAAGCGAGGAGGTGAGTCCCGAGAAAGAATGTCGGGGAACGGCACAGGCAAAAAGGTATATAATAGACTCAGATTCAAATCGTTCGTATTCTGAATACTCAAAGGTCATAAACTTTGACGTATCAGTAAATGAAGCTGACAACAGCATGAGAGGGTTGGGTCGTCCAGCATTACACAGCCCGCGATCCCTTTCAAATCCTTCCCCAAGACTTCAGACGACCTGATCCACCTCGCCATCCTCTAGATCATGTGCCTTCTCTCCAAAGTTCCCATCAAACCCACCCACGGGCTGCCTGCTACTTCTTCGATCAACTCCTTCTTCGCCGAAGCAAAGAAATCCCCTTCACTCCACCAATCCCTCAGGCAATGTGCCATCTACATTGGCTGCGCAATACATATATTGTTGGGAATTCGAGTACGAGTCTGTTGGTCAGTGAGGTTGCTAGTTTGGCGTCCGGGGAAGTGGTAACTAAGTAATATAAGAAACTAGACGGTCTAGAATATCTTTATCGAGTCTTATTCTTCTTTAGAGGCTTCGGCTATACTTATTAACTATAAATTTTATATTAAATATTCGAATCTTATCGTTAATAGCATACGTATAAAGAAGTACTTAAAGTTCTATCGTCTCTATCTCGAGAACTCTATTAATAATAACTCTTATATTATTATTAAGTAGCGGTAAAATAATAATCTCGCTTAAAAAGAGAAGGAAATCTATATATCCTTTTTTGGAAAGTAAAATAAATAATTTAAAATCACCGATTATAGTAAGCTATTTCTCGAAGAAACTTAAAGACTTTATAAGCTAGTTATATTAGCTATCTATATTAAAGAAAAACTATTAAATATATATAACGAGTACTATTTAAGAGCCTTTATTATACGATTAAATTCGGTCTATAAACTTTCTAGCAGAAAGGCCTTTTTAGAGGAGCTTTTAAATCACGTATACGAGGATCTTAAGAAGCTAATAGTATAGTATCTTAACGATAATAACTATCTAAATTTCGTTACTAACGACTCTTTTAATATTAATTATAATCGTATAACTAATCTTTCGATATAAATCGAAATAAAAGCTCTTTATCTAAAGTCTATTAATATATTAGCTCTACGTTATAGCGATCTAAAATTAGCTAAGTATATTTATAAAAGAGTATTATTTTAAATCGAAGGTTATATTATACGCGTTAATTTATTAACTATAAATATCGAGGTAAAAATACGTATTATATAGATCGAATTACGAAAGATATCTAGTTGAAAATACTATTTATTTATTTTATATAATAGTTATAGTATTCAGCTACTTATATATTACGTTTCGAAATTAAAATAGTTCGATAGAGTCTTTAAATCCGCTTAGTCTATCGTAGTCTATTTCTAAAAGACTAATAAAATGCTAGTTATACTTCGTAACTATATAAGAAAAGAAAACTTCGATAAACGAGTCTACGCCTTTATACTCTTATATATTATATAATAAGATACTTAATATTATCTAATTAACTCTCTTCTACGAAGTAAAGTAGTCTTATATTATTATACACTTAATAATCGTATAAATAAATTAATAGTAAAGGCCTAAAGTATTAATAGACTATTAAAGAATCCTATATTTTAAGCTAAGTTAAAGAATTTAAAAGAGATCTTTAATATTATATATAAGTAATAGATTATATTAGAATTAGAATATATATATTTAAACTATATATTAAAGAGATAAAGAATTATTAAATCTTATCTTCGTTATCTTTATAATTATTCTTTCTTTTAATAAGCTTCTTATATATAATATATCTTTAAGTCTTATTAAAATATTAAAGGAGAATAATTAAAAGTAATCTAGTATACTTAATTTAAAAAATAAATACTATTAATCTATTACGCGATATTTTATTTAAATTTAATTTATATTAATAAAGAACTATCTAATAGCGAATAAAATTACGTTCTTAACTTTTTTAATATTTATATTTCTAGTATTAAGACTAAATAATAACAAGTTCGTAAGATCTTCTATTAATTTAAGTATCGAATAGAGATCTTTACTACTAACGCATTATATTAAAAGAATAAAAGTTATTATATTCTCTTCTAATTACGTATTTAAACGATAGCTTTAAAACTCGCTACTTTAATCTTAATTCTATATTTTTAATTATTAAAAAATAAAAAAAGTTTTCATGAAGCACCCCACTCCCTCGAAAATCACAAAATTGAAATTTCTTAAATATCTTTATAACCACTACTCTTTATAATCTAAAATTTTTATAATCTTTTCGCATAATACTAAATAACTAATATTAAGAATTTTAAAAGATTTTAATTTCGATATCGTAAGATATAGTAAAAATTAAAAATTCTAAACATTTACTTTAAAAGTTAAATCCTAATTAGCGAATAAAACTTAGTTAAAAACTTAACTTTCTTAATAGATTTTTATTTTCCTAGTACTAGAGACTAAATAATAATAAGTAAAATTATAAGATCTTAATCTTTATTATATTTAAGTATCGAATAAAGGTTTTAGTACTAACTGTAAATTATATTAAAAGAATAAAAGTTATTATATTCTCTTCTAATTACGTATTTAAACGATAGCTTTAAAACTCGCTACTTTAATCTTAAAACTATTTAAAATTTTAGCTAATTTAATTACTTTAGAGCGAGTATTTTTTATTTAAAACCTTCTATATAATAAGGCTCGGAATTATACTCTCTCTAAGCGAATAAATAAGCTTTAATTCCTCTATATTAACGTCTAAGTTTTACGCTATAAATATAATATAAGAGTAAAAGATAAGAAGGCCTCTAGAAAGAAGAAAAATATTATAATTATAGAGAAATTATAATTAATATTAAACGATAATAGAGAGATAAATTTAGAGAAAGATTATCTATCTATATCGAAGTCTATAGATATATTTAATAAAAAAAAATATTTTAATAAATTTAAATTTTTTTTATTTTTTTTTATTTTTTTTTTTTTTATTTTTTTTAATTTTTATTTTTTTTTTTATTTTTTTTTTTTTTAATTTTTTTTTTTATTAAAATTTTTTTAATTTAAAAATTTATTTTATTTTTTTTTTCCTTTTAGCCTTATTTTTTTTTTTTTTTTTTTTTATTATTTTTTTTTTTTTTTTTAAAATATAAAAATTTTAAATAATAAAAAATAAAAATTATTTTATTATTTATTTTTTAAGGTGGTTATGTGGGGTGTTTTTTTTTTTTTTTGTTTTTTTTTGGGGGGGGACTTTGGGAGGGGTTTTTCCAAATTAAAAAAAAATTTATTATCCTTCCCTCCTTTTCCATTATCACCATCCCTGGCCTGCTTAGGGGAAAAAAAATCCACATTATCCTTACACTAAAATAAAAAAAAAATTCTAAAATAAAGAAATGTAAATTAATAATTTTACCCCCTTTTTTTTTTGAGGGGGGAGAAAATGTAAGATGGGTTATGAATCTATAAGAATCCCATAAGTGTTTAGGGTATGAATTAGTAATTTGCCCGTATCATAAGGCTCCTTTACATATAAGATACGGTTCCAAACGAGGATCAGATGGACGCTTCGGCTATATGATAGTATCTTATATGTCAATTAATTCGGTACCTAACATTACTTTCATCGCCTCGTCATGGCTAAGCAGCGTTCTCCAGATGGGAGGCTGGTCTATCTCCACTGCTCATCAATCTTCAGCGGGGCAAACGCGCAAGTCCGAAAGGTAAAGAAGATCTCTCAGCTTCTTGAGAAGCATAAGGCATCTATCAAAATCCTCACAAAGGAGTTTACCTTGCCAGCCGTTGCTGCAATTGCGAAAGAGTTGCTAGAAGAGCAGATTTTCGAATCCTTACCCCGGGCAAAGCTCCGTTACCCAGAGTTGTTCCAGCCGTCAGAGACGCAAGAGGCCGAGAGAGCGGCCTCGGAGGCAGAAGTCATCCGGATCGAGGCCGAGGCAGCACAAGACATAGTGTTGACATCCGATGACGAGGGAGGAGACGAGTGCCCGGACTTTGAGCAAGGCGAACAGCAGGCTGAGCCTGAGGGAACATTAGAAGACAAAGTCGAGGCTGGGGACAATGTTCAAATCAACGCTGTCAGACTGTGGCAAGTATAAACGCTCGAGACAGGACAGTCACGTAGCTAATCTTCTTGACAGCCAACAATCGACAACCCAAGCACACCACGCGCTGTCTATCCCCAGGCTTCACCCTGTCTATTTGCCATTCAAAACGCAACATAGAATCCTAGTCCCAGTCCAATCTTTGCTTGAGGAATGCTGTCTGGATTTCGGCAACACTTGGGTTCCAGATTTGATGGAGGCGCGGAAATGGAAAGAAGCAGAGTCCATTGAACTCACCGAATGGACCAAGAGATTTTTGAGATACGCCAAATTTCTACCGCCATCCGCTATCAAAATGGTTCCCGGTAAAAGTATCGCTGAAGTGCTCTTCGGAACAAGTACTCTTCGTCACTCAGCTGTTCATCGCCTTCCAACTAGCGCAGCCGGAATTTTGAACATGCTCAGTGCAGCTATCACCTTTGCAGAAGCTCTTAATGACTCCCAACGAGCGGAGAAGGTAGCGGGACTCAAAACGCAGCTACAAGCTAGCATAGAGGAAATTGTGCAGCATCAAAATCTGCTCCAACGCAAGCTCACAGATCAATTTGAAGATATTGCGCGTCGGAGAGCTGAACTTGACGAGTTGGAAAGATCATCAATCGAGGAGATGCTGGCAGCGGACAAAAAGCAACGCACTGAGGTTGGCTCTGCCTTTGAAGGCTTCCTTGTTGGCTCCCAACAGGTCTTCAATCCTTGCAGCTGCAGTCATACATCCAGCCTTGATGGAGCGAAGGCGGACTCTAAGGCAGAAGAGAACAACGAGAGTAGCTGGATAGGTATGTTTCTATATGCTTTTTTTTTCATATCAAGTCCCGCCTGTTCCTATATATATTGCTAACACTCCTCTAGAACACGAAATGAAACCCTTAGCCGGGAGAAATGAAGCACAAGCTTACGACCAAAGTCCACTCTGCGAAGTGACACCTCGTCAAGGCGAAAAGTCGGAGAAAGATGACCGACCTCCTTGTCATGATAACAGTGGTGGCAATGTCGAAGGAGAACTGGAAATCTCGGAATTGACTCTTTCAACTTTAAGGTCTAAGAGGCAAAAGAAAAAAGGGAAGAAGGCTGCAGCATCTTTCTGGGGTATTTCTGCAGCTGAGCAAGCACCTGTTCCTATGGATGAAGCTCCCGCTTCAGAAGAAGCGTCCCCCACCCCAGTACATGTCACTCACAATCTGAGATGGCCTAGATATACAGCTTGGAATTTCGTCGCAAGTAGTGGTGTTGCTGCAGAGCCGCATAATGTAGTAGAGGAAGCTATCCCCACCGAAGCTTCCTCCACAGATGAGCCTTACATTATTGCGCCTGAGGAAGATCCATTGGCGGAGGATATATTGCCTGCAGAAGAAGCCTTCTCCGAAAAGGACCAAATTGGAAAAGAAAAAGTTGCTCCCCAGGTGACGCTGGAAGCTTCACAAGCCGAGCCAATCACCGAAGGCTTCGATAGCGCAAAGGAACACACGCTCGACCAACATGACAGAATTCCAAACGACTTAGAGGATCCCTATGAACCAACGCCAAAGCCTGATATCGCTTCAAGGCATAGTGCTCTAGCTGGGAATGCTGAGTTCCTTGTACCGCCTCCAAGGCCTGCCGTGCGCGCTAAATCTAATCATCACTCACCTCTTCCCTCGGCGCCGGCGTCTACAGCGACTTCCGTCCTTGAGACTGCAGCCCCAGAGGCGCCAACGGGAGATGGCCATACCATCACGCTCGAAATTCTTAACGGCAGCAGGGTCCTCAGAGCTATCGTCTTTATTAGAGCTTGCACCCGGACGGCAATATTGAACGAAGCAAGAGCATACTACGTGAAATGGGCACAAGATGATCAAGTTCTTGGGACACAGCTGGCACAAGGATGTGATCTGGCCTTGATATCGTTAAACATGTACGGGTGCGACATGGACTTGTCGACATACAAGATTGAAAACCTGTCCTCTCTACTTGGGGCTGTTGAGAAAACAAGTATTCCGAGATTTACGCTCCGGATCTCTGAGAATTGAAAGGCATTAAGTCGCGCTGTTCTCCTAATCTTTGTAATCCGAGAATAGGCTCTGCATTCATGACAAGGGAAAGTTTTCGATTTTATGACGCATACCGTTACGATGGGCGCAAATCCATGCAAAATAGATATAATAAGGGCCTAAAACAAGTCGTCGTTACCACGTTGGTTTCCTCATTGTACGGTTCGATAAACAGTCTCATGGAAAAATCTTATCGTTAAGTTTGCACGTAGCCAGGCGCGATTAAGAGCAGTATTCTGGGATAAGCTGACTGACTATGATTTGAGTCATGAAAATGAAAGATGACTTGTGCTGTCAGAGGTAAAGTTATACGTCCACATGCAGAATCTGTAAACGGAAGAACAATAACAGAACTGGAAGCATTAGGTTTAGCCTGGCCAGTGGGGAAAACAGGTGGTTCTATGGATACGGCGTGCCTGCAGATGCGCACACCGTATCGAAATTGAATCTTATCTATTAACTCTCTAATATTTGATTAATTAATAAATAAGTATTAATTATATTTTCTACATATCGAATTGTCTATCCGGGCGGGTATATACGGTTGAAAACGAAATCAGGAGATGGATTGGAAGAGACGAGAACGAACTTCGAGACCACGGTTCACAGATACCATACAGCACAAGTGCTCCGTAAAACATGCTGTAACGACATGCTATTTGACCATTGACCGCACAGCGAGCGTCCGCCCCCCCCCTTCCACCCCAAGCCCATAAACCTCACAGCCCATCCACCCACCCCCACCCCACCCTCCCCCTCGCCTCCCCCGCCAACTCGGCCAGGCTGTGACGCTCGGCGGCCGAGAGAGCGGCGATGAGGGTCAGGCCTTTGGACTCGCGGAAGGTCATTTGGGCGGCGTGGAGGAGGGTGAGTGGGGTGGGTTGTGGGGGGGAAGGTTAGGAAGACGGAGGTGGAGGGAGGGGTTGAGGGGAGCGAGGGGGGCGTTGAGGGATGTTGCGCCGGGAGCTGGGGCGTTGGGTGTCGTGTTTGGGGGGGAGGGGGGGGAGGATGTTACGTATGGGAGAGGAGGCGGTCTGCTGGGGAAGTAATTGCAGTATGCGCTAACGGGCAATTGGCATGGTGGCCTGTGCGGATGGATTTCAGGCTGTGGAGCCGATCGATTGGTAGCTAAGAGCTGCTTCTCGAAGATGAGTACGAAGCTGTGCCTCACGGTTTTGAAACATCGACGTTTCAAGCGCAGCCTGGTTCTCCACTTCTATGTACAGACAGAAATGTCAGGGGGAAAAAGGATCTCGACTGGAGTCGAGGGAAACAGTTCGCTCCGGAACGCCTGATGTCCTTCAAGACCTCAATGGCATCCTAGGTGAGAATCACAGAGTGCAATGCTGGTGCGAATGCTTCTGCAATCGGCCGTCAATTCAATATTGCTATCCTCCGCCGACTACCGGGCTTAGTGGCGACAGCGCGTGGTTCTTTGGCCGAACCATGACTTGCCGGGATAGAACACTAGTGAGTACTGCAACCGGCCCCAACCGCGATACAGATCGTCAAAGTTGATCGTGTATCGGTACGTCGTGATTTCCCCATCGGCTCCACCGATCCGGAAAACCGGAACCCTCCTGTAGTTGCGCCGCTCGTAAAGATCTCCAATCTTCCAGAGCAAGCCGGGGTAGTCGTGGGAAGTATAAGTGACGGTGGCTTGATCGGAGAGCTTCTCGTGGATTTGGTCCATGTGTCGCATGTCGAGGCTCGAGCACTTGGTGACGTAGCTAATGTTCAGATGGCGGATGTTCTTCCGACCGAAATGACCGATGTTCTGGAGCCATAGTAGAATGGCGAGGAAGCAACCGCCGTGTTCAACGGCAAGCTCGAAGTGGTGGTACCCGTAGAAGATCATGAGGCCTTCGGCACGTGTCTGCTCACAGGCACGGAAGAGGCTGGAATTGACCATCAAGCCCTCGAATCTGCTGAAGCCTTCAAGACCCTCTGTGTGTCCTTTGCCTGGCTGCTTGGAGCCTGGAAAATCGAGCACATCTTGTGAAGCGACCAATGTATAGATCTCATTGCGGATCTCAGGTGGGAGTTTCTGGAAAGGAAACGGACTATTGGCTTATCAGTGGCCGTCTTGAATCCGCAAGTAAAACCTGCTGAGCGGTGTACTCACTGATGAAGGTCGTGCGCAATTAGGCGCGAAGTCATCTTTGCTTTTGTGCCAGAGTAAGGGAGGCGGCGGAGAAGGAGCAAATGCTTGAGCTCAGCATTTTTTTGCATCGTATAGTCATCTCCATGGACCCAAGGCATCTTGGACTGGAACGGCGAATCTAGTCAAGAACGTGATCCGTTCTCTGAAGGGATGCTCACGGATTGTGAAGTTGTCCTTGAACCCACAACAAGGCAGAGTTGGACAAAGGGTCTCGTCCACAGAAGATGGCAGCAATGAGGAAGGCGAGATGGGTGTCTTGAGGTGTTTTCAAGGCCTGAAGGTAGCTTGAGCACGTAGAAGAGTGAATGCGAACTGAACCGTGAACGGTGAAGTATGAGCGTTGACAAGTGACCATTGAAGAGTGAACGCTGAACAGTATGAAATGGAATTCAACCAAGTGTGAATGAGTTATTTGATTTGGGGTGTCAAACTGCGTGGGCTAACACCGAAGAGTGATATGAGATATCAAAATAACCCAAAGACAGCGAAGAGGGGTGAATGACTTGCGCGGGCTTGTACGTGGTATGGCGTCTACAGATAGTAACCGATGATGGGTTCATGGAAGTGATGAGACAGAAGAAGACTCGAAGTTCACGTGTGTTTGAGGATGTTCTGATGTTGTTCTTTTGGCTTCATCGTCATAATAGACTGATGACAAGAGAGTATGTCGAAAATCCAACACAAGTAGACAGGGCATGCACCAAATGTAGTAGAGCTCACAAGAATACTTCCAAGGATGTTGCTCTCCGTTCAGCTCACTTGCAATGCAGGGCAGCATAGAGCACGATGACCGGATATTTCATTGTGGTAGACGAGTAGCAGAGAATAAGAGCCTTAGGCTCATCTCATTCTCAGGAGCGAGAGGTTTGACCGTCGGTTTCATACTTCATTGAGGCTCGGGGGTAGGCAGCGAATTGGAAATATGTAGCTTGTCTGACAGCATCACGGTCAGTATCCCAAGGTGACTCAAGCACCACGACCAGTTGAGCCAATAGACCCTCAAAATGAGATTGGGCGATGGCCACATACTTCCCACGTTCAATGTATTGAATGAACGCGGGCGAAGCTAATCCTGGCCGCTGGCTGCTTCATTTTCTCCCCCGAAGTCATGGGTATCAAGCCCCTCACAGATTGGCTGTTGATTGAGAAAAGCTCATCTTCTCCTTATCTTCGACCTGTAATGCAGGACGTGGTAAGTGCCCCTACCGCTGCCATTTGGCTGGTAAGCGTGACCCCACTTATCGCCCAGGCTACAAGAGCACACGTGAATGTCGTGGCCACAAGAGATACCAGAGTTTTAAGTGGTTTCCACGTGTGTATCCCTTAACACGTTTGAGCCCGCGCAAACGTTGCTGGAACGGGCAAAGACAGAAGGTTGTTGGCGCAATTGCCAAGTTGATCAAAGTGAAAGGTCGGATGAGTGAAAAGTCCAGCCTGTTCGGATTACAGTTCAGAGGCAGCCCCTTATCCTCGCACCCTCGATGCTCGGAATTTGTGACGAAGAAAATGAACAAATGGGCCGAAGGTTTTGGGTTGGTCTTGTTCCCGGCAGAAGCCTTCCCCGCTGCATGGGCCGTTTCAGCTGCGTCCATCAACCTGGGAGGCTGGCACATTTGATCAACTACCATTACTGGTGCCAAGCCACAGAAGATGCAAGTTATAAATTTACTATCAATGCTCCGGCCGCATGTTGGATGATGATCGACCTTGAGCCTCATGCTGATGAAGCCTTCAGTTGCAGTCGCGATCAAAGGATAGTGGAAAGAGAAGGGCTTGGCGAAAAAGTAGCTTACGGTACTCGTAGACAGGGTACAAGTAGTAATGAAGAATGATCATGGCTCCTTCATAAAACGGGACCAGAGACTCCGTCTTCCTTTTTAACTTCCAAGTTCCACGATTAACTTCCGACAATGATAATGCATACGGTATCTAATTATCTATACCTACTCTACTTGACTTTATTATCTGGGAATCATCCCACCGCTAGCGATGTGACCAAAAGCCTTGCAGTAATTACACTTTCAGTAATTACACGTGAAATTACTGCAAAGCAATTGGTCTGACGGTCACGCTAGTAGGGCACTAGTAGGTACTTAAAATTTGGCCTGGAATCCACCTGTTGAGAGGTACCATTTCCGTGTAATCTAGTCCTACTGAGGGTACTCTTGCGAGTCAAGAAATGAGGCTATACAGATCCGAGGTACGTGCAGGAGCCATGGGAGCTATGGGAGCTTCCAACAACGCGTCTACCTCTGGTGGGAGGTCAATTGATGAAGAAATGGTAGGTTTTGAAGAATTTTCTCCGCAAGATATTGCCAAGACTATGGATTTGGCCAATCAGAAGGCCTACATTTGGATTACTAAGCGCATTTCACGAATTACATGCTGTAATGCTCTAGAGGCCTGACATACGGTAATTACTGTAAAGCATTTGCTTTGCATGTAATATCACATCGCTACCCACCGCCCCTGACTTCGGCAGTGAATTGACAATCCTTGCAAGTGCAGTATCACATCCCCTTAAGCCCCACGTAACGGGTTAGCAAGCCTAAGGGAACGTGCAGAAGCCGGTGATGCCGCTGCAGAGCTAATGTCTTATTGGGTCATCCCTCTAACTTTGACCTCCATAGCATCCCTGCCCTGAGCCTGACTCGGCGTTCTTCTACAAAAGAGCCTTTCACCAATTCAAACCAGCGAGGGGAAGCAGCTTCCCGTCACCACGATGCCCCTGTCCGTTTGGACGACGACGTGGAGGAGTCCATCCTTCCTCTTCTCCCACCTTTTTCCTTTTTTCCATAAGACCTTCACGCAGAATTGTTATTCCACCTGCACGACGGTTTTCCATTGCAAATCTTGACAGCTGCACCAGCGATCAATCGTGCCGCTGACCAGCTCCCTGGGAATCTGTGCCTCTGGTACCTGCATTTCCCGCGCTTGAGGTCAAACAAGCGACAGCTGGATAAACATCTTTGATGCCGCACGAACAAAAGAATCTGCCAATTTGTGTGCAGTGCCTAGCAAGATCATCGTGCAATATCTACAGGTTCAATTGAAGTATTGGCGGCAAACTTCTAACAGTGGGCTTGCATTGAGGCGCTCCAATCCTTGCCAGAGCCTAGTCCACAATTCTTCAACATGGGCCCTTCACTCAGAGACACCTTCTCCCCACGTCCCCGAACTCGGAACGGAGACCGAGAGAGACCTACGACCCGCGATCATGGCGAACACTCTCTTATGATCCCAAGTCGAACCTCCTCCCTCCACTCCCGTATCACACAACCCATACCCTCGACGCTCAACATCAAGCCGAATCAGCGGACCCCCAAGACTCTCACTCATGCATATATGGTATGTGGAGTGGGACGAGAACCATCGCAATGGGTCAAGGCGCCGCCCCCAGCTCAGGGAAGGATTGGACACATGAAGGGTGCCGTTGGCCAATTCTGGCTTCCAGAGATTTTGGGTAGCAGTCCGAGATTGGAGCAGGACAATGAGATCGCACGCGCTCTATACGCTGCTATGAGGGTGAGCTACGGCATCCGCGGTGAACTTGCTGCGGGACAGGGGAACTGACATGGATAGGCTTGCTTCCCCCACGACGTTGAAATTTGCACCGGGCGAAGTCAACCACACTGTGTACACCACTCCTTCGTACTACAACAAGACTCATCACATACCCTCTATGGCATTGCATTGAGAGTGTGGTCGAGAGCAGACGAAAAGCGCGCCGACACAATCCGTGACTTGCGAAGAAAGACTGAACCGGACTACTATGAGTCTTCGGACGAGACATACTGGATCCCATACTGTTTGAGCTTCCTGTCCAGATACCCTCTATACGACCTGCTAGGGGACTACCTACGAGGAATGTGGATTCACTGGAACAAGGCTACCAACCTGTTCCACGCCGAGGAGGTTTCGCGCATACTCAGCTTCCCAGCACCACGACTGAATGACCTTGTGAGAATAGATATGAAAGACTACGCTCTGTGCTACCAATTCCCCTCCTCACCCACTGGCTTTCAGAACTTCGGCATGTGGCCCCTGTTTACTTGCCTTTCCATTCCCAATATCGTCGGCGTCATTGAGGCTGCAGTATCCGCGACCCGCAGGATTATCTTCGTCAGCCACTACCCAGCAATGCTCACTGTCGCAACCGAGACTATACGCCACTGCATTCGAGTCTACGAGTGGAGTGGCTTATACGTGCCAGTCGTCCATGCACGCCATGCGAAAGAGCTCGTGCAAGAGCCAGGACCATATATGCTCGGTATTACAGCCGA
Source organism: Letharia columbiana (assembly GCF_014066305.1). Lineage (NCBI taxonomy): Eukaryota > Fungi > Ascomycota > Lecanoromycetes > Lecanorales > Parmeliaceae > Letharia > Letharia columbiana. The sequence goes on along the minus strand of NW_023501183.1, from coordinate 8,118 downwards.
ATGTCGAAGCCTCTTCACAGCGCCCTCGGACGCTCTGGTCATTGACCTGGACCGCAACTATGTCATGACCTCAGCACCTCCCACTGTCTTGACGTCGGGCCAGAGAGCCAAGATGATTTCCCGGTTGACGAACGCTCTAAGCGGCGATGTTGCCCCTGCTGGTGTTCCCACGCACTTGCGATCGGCTTACGGCGGTGGCAAGCTCATTCCAGCTGGTCAGATTATTGTTATGAGGGGAGAAGTGGAGAGTGTGGAAAATCCGCCTTGGTGGAATCAAGATAGCGTTATGGGAGTTATGGATCATGTCTGCGAGAAACTGGTGAGTTGAAGAGCGATCTACGAAAGAAAAGATGGTATACTAATGGACCGTTGCAGGGTCGTAATTCTGGCATGAAAGCTATCTTCGGTACTTCGGTAAAGAAGCCATTGATGACGAAGGTCTCAATGCGCCACCTCAATGAGATTGTCCGGGAACGCAACCAATACTCTAGAGATGCTATGGAAGCGTGGCAGGATTTTATCAACCTTAAGGGTAGAATGGATGGCGAGCTTACCAAAGTCACAAAGAGAAACAATTTCCTTGTGGATGAGCTTGAAAGCTGGAAGCAACAGGTACCAATGTCTCTTGACAAAGATTCGCGACTATGTATTAACGGCATTGGCAGTTCCTCAAATTCCAAGCTTTCGCCGAACAACTCACCAAAGAGACACAAGAGCTCAAAGTCAAGATCGAGACTCATAAGCGCGAGAATCGTCGCCTCACATCGCTCATTGAGCAACAGAAAGATGACGCCACTCGCCTCACCCAGCGCCTCAACGGTACGGAGAAGCAACGCGACGATGCTCTCGAAGCACTTGTCCTCCAGCAAGACATCGCTGAAGAGCTCGAGCGAGAACGTAAGCGCAACAAGAAGGAGCTCTCCGCTCTCCAGCACACAAACACGACCATTCTCCGCCAACGCGACGAGTCCCGACGTGTGGTTCTGCACCTCCGCAGTCTTATCGATGGGCAGACTCACCACATGGAGCACATCGTGCGCTCTCTCAACGACACTCCCGAACTCAGCAACTACCTCCAAGAAGGTTACGAAGACATACCAGAGGACGTGGAAGACCACGAATCCGTCACAAGCAGCGAGGCCGTCCAACGGGATCCAAATCTGCTTAATGAGGCCCGCCGTTCAGTCTCTCGGACAAGCACCAACGACGGCACCAAGATCGCCGACGAGAAAGTCACTCCAGAGATGGAATCCCGTTTCTTCTCCCCACTTACCAGCAATACACGTGGGAACCGTCTCAGCATGTCTGACGTTGCTGATCGTCATCTTCGAGACAAGACTGATGCCATTGCCTACATCATCCGCAATATCAGTGACCAATGTGCTGCTGCTGTTGAAGGTCTCCACCTCGCGCATAATGCCGAGAATGAAGATGGCGAACCCATCGAGCCCGAACCTCAGTCCAGCACCAGCAACATGGGGCACAAGCACACTCAATCCGACGGCGACATAAGTATGCACACCGACGTCAGCCTACTTGGCGCCAACGACGACTCCGCGGACCATGACAGCGGCCACGGCGAATCCCCCGGTTTTCTAACCCCAAATAATGAAAACGGCCGCAGCCGAAGCCGAACCTCCAGCATCCCTCCAACACCCGATCTCATTGGTGGCCATGAGCCCAGGAGTAGCACAAGTATGAGCGGATACAGCAACAGTACCGCACAAACTGGGCCGGGAAGGGATAGCATGCAACCATATTTACAAGAAAAGAATTACGGAGTCAAGATCCTCGATGCTGATGACTGACAGTGGCGCAGATGTTGGACAGAATGAAACCACCAAGAAGAGAGTGAGCGACTTGAGACCTGTGACCGCTAGGATAGTGCCTGCGTGAACTATGAATGTTTGAGATAACCGGGATATCATGGCGTTCTTTGTCGTATCTTCTACTGTTCGATTCCATGGAGATCTGAATGCTTGCCTAGGAGTTTGTTTTCGATATGAGTACATCCGACTGCCAATCTGTGTTTTCTAGCCTCTGTCTTGTCTATACCTCTTTGCAAGGTTCTTGTATTTAGCTGCTATCAAAAAGTATTCGAACTCACTGCCGGGTATTTCCACACAAGATTCTTACAGCACTGGTGCGTGCGACTCTCTCATACGTGACTGTGCCGTCATTCCAAACAAGCTCGAATCCGCTACTCTGGACCGGTGGAAGGTTTGCTTGGAATACAATCCCGACACTGCTAGCTTCACACGCGCACTAATGCGTTTCATTCCTTTTCAAATGCAGCTGCGTTTATATGCTGTATATCCTATGCTCGCAAAGTATCTGTGTATAAGAAAGGAACTATGCAACAACATAGAGATATAGGCCTCTTCAAAAGTACACAAGCCCCATCGAAAGATTCTCGCTGGGTAAAAAACCCAGGGTAGCATAAGACCTGGGCAAACTCCGGCAAAGCGACCGACTGAGATCGGGCAGAGTCAAACATCCGTGGACGCCGGATCCGTCTCCGTGAAGACCTTGTACAGCCTCTTGCTGATCGCGGGGCCGATTTTGCGGTCAGTGAGGGCGCCGTTCCGATTCGCTGATTTCTATTCGGCGGCATCATCTCGGTCAGCCTTCCACGACACATCGAGGCCCGTCGGTGTTCAAAGGAGTGAATGGAAAAAAGACTTGCCTGCAAGTCCTCCAGCACGAGGGGACCGTGTTTCCGAAACGCCTTGACCAGGGCGAGCACGCTTGGATACTCGGACGCGATGCCGTAAGCGATGGGGGGCGTGACGCGGACGACTTCCTGGAGCATCTTGACGAAAGTGTCGTCTTTGTCCTCGCCGGTTTTGACCTGGCCGGATTCCATGCAGAAGGAGGTTTCGAGGTTCATTCTTTGGCTTCTGTTTGGTGGGTGTCAGTGAGGGTTGCTTGGGGAGATGAGGAAGGGGGAATGGGAAGGAGGGAGGGAGGGAGGACATGCCGGTAGGGTATGGTAGAGATATGTTGCGTGAAATTCGCAACCCACTCTGCCGTCTCGAGGGAAGTCATCGTATGATGCACCAAGCACCCGTTCATGACCTGCAGTCGTAAAAGAGCGTCCTCGATCGTGTCCTCGTCCACAATCTCCACTGGGGCTTTCTTGCGTTTGGAGTGATTTCCTGCGGGAGCCTCGGCGGCTTGAGCCTGGCTGAGAACTTTTGCTTGGTATGCTCGATTCTCTGCCGTGCGATTCTTCCGCATCCAGATCTGTAGGCCCTCGATCAGGTAGATTGGTATGCAATCGTCATAGGCGCTCTTCAACTTCGCAACGTGCGTCTCGACATCTTGTTCTTCGTGTTGCACCATAGCCAATGCCACAAACTCTTTTGCAGACATTATACACATGACGTGCTTCTCATTCTCGATCTGCATATGCCCCAATGGCTCCCAGTATTCCAACTCAGGGTTCCATCTCGCTTTCAATTTTCGCCTCCATCTAATCACATTGGGTATCGGGCTCTGGTACAAAGTCGCATCTACACCGAGGTTCTTGAGAAACTGTCGAATCTGGATGTCTACACTCTGGCCGTCTATCGATGCCGGTAGATTCACGATCATCTCCGGTGTCGAGTCTTTCTTGTCCAGCTTTGACTTGTTGACTTCGGCAAGGTCTGCCGCTATACCCTTTTCTTTCGCTTTCTCCTCCTTCTCGAGCCGCTTCTTCTCCTTGTCCTCTTCTTTCTCTTTCTCCTTCTGCTCCTTCTTTGTCTCTTTCTCTCTCTCTTTCTCACGCGCCCTAGCAGCTTTCTCTTCATCTGTGAGCTTAGGTTTTTTCAACGTTTTAGCGGGCTTCGTCTGGGTTCCTTTTCCATCCTCTGGTCCCGTTGATTTCCGGTCATCTGCCGAGCTTTTTGCTCGGGCCTTGCCCTTACCAACTATATCACCCAAAGGCTTGCGGATATTGGAAGGCTTCCGGCGTGGAGGAGACTGGGATAGGGTCGCAAGCAACGCTGTAGTCCGTTCAGAGAGTGCTGAAGCAGCATTGGTGGCGCGCAGAGAAGCGGAGAGTATGTCGTCCGGGAGACTGTCATCCGAATCGTCGCCGCCATGCGCTGACAAGGCGTCGATTGCCGTCCTTTTTGCACGAGAAGCCGTTGTCTCGGCGTGGGCTGAGGATGTGAAAATAATAGGATCAGATCCCTCGATCCCCTTCCAACCGTACTCGTCCTGTACTTTGCTCTTAAAACCGCTCTGAGTTGTTATTATTGGCATTCTTGATTTGGGTAGCTTCGAAAGTGGTTGGACGTTATCTTCGTCGGCAAGCGGTGGACTTAATTTCCTTCTCTTAGACGCACTCTCTGCCCAGCCATCATTGAGGTGCGCGGTGGTGTCGAAGTCGTCAGATAGATAGAAGAAGTCGTCCTTGGCCGCGATGGTCTTTGCGATCGGTTTTGTAAGGCTTGGAGCGCGCAACGGCGCCTCGTCTTCAGAGCTGAGGAGATCGATGACTTCTCCGAAAGCCATTATGAGGCGTGCTTTAAGTGTGATTGCAAACTTCTGGGTGCATTCTCCGGGCGGGGAGAGTGAAAGACAAGCCGCAATTACGCTCTACTTGTCTGTTCACCTTGGTTGCTTCCTCGTCATTCTGTCCTCAGTCACTCGAAGCTAGACGCCCTACAGTAAGCCCTACAGCACTCTTCGATCGCGCGTGAGCAACAAGCAGAAGAAGCAAGAGCAACAAATGAAACAAAAATGAAACAGATCAGCTTCGCCGACAACGGGAGTAAAGCTGCAAAGAGAGCAACTACTTTAATTATAGTCGTCCGGACGAAGAAGCGCGTCAAACGCGCATTCTCTTGGCACTGTTGGCAGGAGAAGAAGACATCAAATCTGGGTCCCGATTAGAATGGCAGACGCTACTGCAGGCTACTGCAAGCCACACGCGTAGTCTTCTTTATTATTCCTTATATAGAATAGGAGGTAAATAATAGAGACGCGTGCAACTTAGGCAAACATCGTGTCGATAATTGTCTGATCTTCTGGCAATTCGCTGTCACTCAATTAGGTACATTTGAGGCTGTATAATTTATTAATTAACGTCGTTACCGTCGTTCCTATATTTATAGTCGTAAAGACCCCCTCTTAGAGGATTCTTTACCTCTTCCACCACCCTATGCTTGGCCTGTATCTCCTTCTGAAAGTCCGCTTATATTAAGTCGACGCCTCGCCGGCGCCTCAATCTCACCGTCGATATTCCTCTCGTAATATTTCGAGATAATATCCTTATAGAGCTTAAAGCTCGAGTTTTTCTATATAAACGCCTAGCGGTTAAAATCCTTCTCTTTTAGTGTCTTAAAGAGCTGATGTTGAGCCCAAATATCGCGATACGGTAGCTGGTATTTACGAAAGAACTCGTAATCGCAGTAGATCTCGTCGTTTAGCTCTTTTAACTCGTTCGAGGTTATAATAAGATCACCTACCGCGGTGATCTTATTCGTAAGGAGGGCTTGGACGGGCGTCGGAAATTGTCTTGATATTTGGGGGGTTGTTGAGGAGGCGCGATATGATCCCGGCTATGTGCTAGGTAATTTGGGCTGTGGAGGGTGAAGAGGGAGTCGATAATGATAGAAGGTGGTAGAAAGTGACGATGACATGAAAGAAATATAAGATAAAAGTATAGGAGCGAGGTATAAGCGCGTCTTTATTATTTATCTTCTATTCTATATAGGGGTTAGTGGAGATAACTGCGTAAGTGGCTTGCAGTAGTCCCGCAGTAGCGTCTGCCATTCTAATCGACACCCCAATCTGCCCCTAAGCTCAGTCGGAGCTCTCCCAGGGCTGCCCGCTTTAGCCGGGAAGATACCGTACCCTAAGTACCCTACCAGAGTGATCAGTACAGGCTTGTGCTAGTCGTTATCACTATCAGCAGCCTTATGTGCAGGCTACAGCCGCTTGGTGCGTCGCCCGCAATGATTCTCAGGTAAAGGTCAAGCCCTCCACCAAAGTACAATCACGCAGAGAAAGTTCGGTTGCGAACCTACTTTATATCTAGGCGTATAAGGGCTCAAGCCCACGAATCGACCATGATACGCCTACTAGACGCAACCACTCACTCCGTCGCCTCTTACCTCGATCCACCCTCTTACGCCATTATCTCCCATGTCTGGCTCTTCCCCGAAATTATCCACACCGACATTATCGACCCATCCGTCCCGCTCTCCACATTCACCAACCCTTCTCACCCCAAACGCATCAGTGCCGCAAAAATCCTTAACTCATGTAATACCCTCGTCCGTCTCTACAACGGCAGAGTCAAGCACCTCTGGCTTGACACAATATGTATTGATAAGAGGGACCTAACAGAACTGTCGACAGCGATAAATACAATGTACAAGTGGTATAAGTATGCGGAGGTCTGTTTCGTGTATTTAGCGGATTATCCCTCCCCTTCCGTCAGCGACTTCACGCACTCCAAATGGTTTACGAGAGGCTGGACACTGCAGGAACTCATCGCCCCCAAGTCCGTCCTCTTCTTCGACGCATCCTGGAACCGGATTGGCGATAGAGATACTTTGCAATCCGACCTCACGGCACGGACGAGCATCCCGGCGGATTTCCTGCTCGGGAGCAAGAACGTGGGATGGGCGAGTGTGAGCTGCCGGATGTCGTGGGCCGCGGGAAGGACAGTGACTGTTGAGGAGGATATTGCGTATTGTCTGCTCGGTCTTTTTTGGCGTCAACATGCCGCTGCTATATGGAGAGGGGGCGGAGAGGGCGTTTCGAAGGTTGCAGGAGGAGATTATGCGGTATAGTGATGATCATTCATTGTTCGCGTGGAAGAGCCAATTATCATCGGGCTCAGGGTTGTTGGCAGCCTCACCCGATTACTTCGCCAGCACCAGAGAATTCAAGCACGCGCCTAGTCGGGAGAACAACCGCCCCTTTGCGGTAACGAACAAGGGAATCTACATTGATCTCTATCTCCAGCGGTATGGGCATGAGGGACTGTATGTGGCGAGTATAGAGTGTAAGCATGGGCCGGGTCACTATTTGGGTATTTTTCTTAAATGTATTAATGAGGAGACGCAGCAGTTTTGGAGAGCGAGGCCTGAGGAGTTGGTTAGAGTGGTGGCCTCGGGGAGAGGGCAGTTGAGGGGGATTTATGTTAAGCCCCCGGACGATCTCTCTTTCAGCAGGATAGCATGAATACTGAGCTGTGCTTTGTTGGGATGGAAGGCATCCGACTGCTGAGCTCTGCAGGCAACATTTGCCTGGATACGAACGCCAATCAACATACCTAGCTCAAACGTGCCACCGGAACTACGACACAGTTCATGGGGCGCGCTGACCTTTCATGATCTTTTGTAGTCCACATGTTGCTTCAAGAACTAAAAGGTCCGTCTTATCTTCCAACCACTTTTTTCAGGGCCTCTCCATGTCGATTCATGCTTCCGCCGTATATTGCGACGGCACATACGCCGCATTTCCCGGCCTCTGGTCATGCTGTAGGACCGCCAATTTCCACCTACACCCACTACACCGATGCTCGGTATCATACCCCATCTTCATACAGTCCGGTATCAGACCGCATATACCAAGCAGCAGGGCGCTGCGCATCGCATACGAAAACCTTAGCTGCCTAGTCGTCATCAACGACAACCCATCATCAGCGAACATCCACATGAGACACGAAGATCAATCTCCAGGAGTAAGTGTGATTAGATACGTACCGAGTTGTTTCGCTGGCAACGCGGTTGACGATTGTCTCCCTCCGCTCCCGACAGTTGGGGCAGTCGACGAAGTCGGGCTCAAACCCCAACCCATCCGTCGGCCTCACAAGACCCGCATTGCCGACTACGCGCATGGGCGGCGGGGAGGTGTATGCCATGTCCGTGTTAGCGGGTGGCTTGGTGGAAGGAGCGTTGCCGCCGCCGACTTCGCGGAGTTCGGTTGGCGCTGGCATTGTCGTGGTTCTTGATGCATTGGTACTGTACAGTTGGCCTTGGCCCTGGACCTGCCCGACCTGGTACGCGAGGGCTTTGTCTGGCATGATGTAGTGGTGGTTGTGCGTTGCGAGAAGGGATGAGAATGGACGTAGGCGGATTTAATCAGCTCAACGCGGTTGGAGCTATCATGGGG